>NW_027327488.1:300000-547936 GCF_047675955.1 Chlorocebus sabaeus | reverse complement strand
CAACCAGACCAAACCTGCTGTATCCAGTTTTGACTGGCTCGAACTGGATTTGACCAGCTCAAACCAGACCAGACCGGCTCAAACCGGTTTTGCCCTGCTCAAACCACAAGAGACCGGCTGAAACCGGTTTTGACCGTCTAAAAACGGTTTTCACCAGATGAGACCGGATCAAACCGAATCAGACCGGCCCAGACTGCCTAAAACTGGGCCACAAACCGGTTTTGACCGGCTCGAACCGGTTTTGACAGGTTCAAACCAGAGCAGATCGGCTCAAACCAGACCAGACCGGCTCAAACCGGTTTTGACCAGATGAAGGCGGTTTTGACTGGATCAAACCGGACTCGACCGGCCCAGACCAGCTGAAACCGGATCAAACCGGGGCAGACTCTCCCAGACCGGTTGAAACCGGGCCACAAACCGGTTTTGACCGGCTCAAACCAGACCAGACCCTCTCAAACAGGTTTTGACCGGCCTGAGCCGGTTTAGACCGGCTCAAACCAGACCAGACAGGCTCAATCCAGACCAGAGAAGCTCAAACCGGTTTTGACCGGATGACAGCGGATCAAACCGGACCAGACTGGCTCACACCGGATCAAACTGGCTCAGACAGGCCCAGACTGGCTGAAACCGGATCAAACCAGACGAGAGCGGTACAGGCCAGGTAAAACCGTGCCAGACAGGCTCAAACCGGTTTTGACCGTCTCAAACCAGAACAGACAGGTTCAAACCGGTTTTGTCTGGCTCAATCCGGTTTTGACCGGCTCAAACCGGTTTTGACCAGCTCACACCACTCCCAACCGGCTAAAACCGGTTTTCAACGGCCCAAACCGGTTTTGACCTGATTAGACCGGGTCAAACCGGTTTTTCCGACTCAAACCGGTTTTGACCTGCTCAAACCACACCAGACCGGCTGAAACCGGTTTTGACCAGCTAAAACCGGTTTTGTCCGGATGAAACCAGATCAAACTGAATCAGACAGGCCCAGACTGGCTGAAACCGGATCAAACCGGACCAGACCGGCCCAGACTGGCTAAAACCGGGCCAGACCGGCTCAATTTGGTTTTGACCGGCTCAAACCAGACCAGACCGGTTCAAACCGGTTTTGAATGGCTCAATCTGGTTTTGACCGGCTCAAACCACTCCAGACCGGCTAAAAACCGGTTTTCACTGACTGAAACCGGTTTTGACCTGAATAGACAGGATCAAACCGGACCAGACCGTCTCAGACAGGCTCGAATCGGTTTTGACTGGCTTCAACCATACCAAACCGGCTCAAACCGGTTTTGACTATCTCGAACCGGTTTTCACCCGCTCAAACCACTCCAGATTGGCTCAAAACAGACCAGACCGGCTCAAACCTGTTTTCACTGGGTCAAACCGGTTTTGAGGTGCTCAAACCACACCAGACTGGCTGAAACCGGTTTTGACCAGCTAAAACCTGTTTTGACCGGATGAGACCGGATCAAACTGAGTCAGACTGGCCCTGACTGGCTAAAATCGCATCAAACCGGACCAGACAGGCCCAGACCACATAAAACTGGGCCACAAACCGGTTTTGACCGGTGCAAACCAGACCAGAATGGCTAAAACCTGTTTTGACCGACCTGAGCCGGTTTTGACCGGCGCAAACCAGACCAGACCGGTTCAAACCGGTTTTGACTGCCTCAATCCGGTTTTGACCGGCTGAAACCGGTTTTGACCGTCTCAAACCACTCCAGAATGGTTAAAACCGGTTTTCAGGGGCTTAAGCCGGTTTTGACCTGATTAGACCAGCTCAAACCAGACCAGACTGGTTCAATGCAGTTTTGACCGGCACAAACCGGTTTTGAATGGCTCGAACAGGTTTTGACCAGCTCAAACCACACCAGACCGGCTGAAACCGGTTTTGACTGGCTGAAACCGGGTTTGACCAGATGAGACCGGATCAAACCGAATCAGACTGGCCCAGACCGGCTAAAATTGGATCAAAACGTATCCGACCATCCCAGACTGCCTATAACTGGGCCACACACCAGTTTTGACCGGTTCAAACCAGACCAAACCGGCTCAAACCGGTTTTGACCGCCTCAAAGCAGTTTTGACGGAGCAAACAGACTCTACCGGCCCAGATCAGCTGAAAGCGGATCAAACAGGACCAGGCCGGCCCACACCGGCTGAAATTGGGCCATAAAGTGGTTTTGACCGGCTGAAACCATACCAGACCGGCTCAAACCGATTTTGACCCACCTGAGCCGGTTTTCACCGGCTCAATCCAGACCAGACCGGCTCAAACCGGTTTTGACCAGCTCAAAGCGGTTTTGACCGGATCAAACCAGACTCGACCGGCACAGACAAGCTGAAATCGGATCAAACAGGACCAGACCAGCCCAGACCGGCTGAAAGCGGGCCACAAAGCGGTTTTGACCGGCTGAAACCAGACCTGACCGGTTCAAACTGGTTTTGACCAGCCTGAGCCGGTTTACAACGGCTCAAATCAGAGCAGAGCGGCTCAAACCGGACCAGAGCAGCTCAAACCGGTTTTGACTGGATGACAACGGATCAAACCGGACCAGACTGGCTCACACCGGATCAAACTGGCGCAGACAGGCCCAGACTGACTGAAACCGGATCAAACCAGATGAGAGTGGCACAGACCAGCTAAAATCGTGCCAGACCGGCTGAAACCGGTTTTGACCATCTCAAACCAGACAAGACAGGTTCAAACCGGTTTTGACTGCCTCAATCCGGTTTTTGACAGGCTGAAACCGGTTGGGACCAGCTCAGACCACTGCAGACTGGCTAAAACCGGTTTCCAACGGCCCAAACCGGTTTTGACCTGATTAGACCGGGTCAAACCGGTTTTGACGGACCTGAGCCGGTTTTGACCGGCTCAAACCAGACCAGACCGGTTCAAACCGGTTTTGACTGGCTCGAACTGGTTTTGACCAGCTCAAACCAGACCAGACCGCCTCAAACCAGACCAGACCAGCTCAAACCGGTTTTGACCTGCTCAAACCACACCAGACCGGCTGAAACCGGGTTTGATCGGCTAAAACCTGGTTTGACCGGATGAGACCAGATCATACCGAATCAGACCGGCCCAGACCAGCTAAAATCGGATCAAACCGGACCAGACTGGACCAGAACGCCAAAAACTGGGCCACAAACCGGTTTTGACCAGTGTAAACCAGACCAGTCCGGCTCAAACAGGTTTTGACCGACCTGAGCCGGTTTTGACCATCTCAAACCAGACCAGACTGGTTCAAACCAGTTTTGACTGCCTCAATCCGGTTTTGACCGGCTGAAACCGGTTTTGACCAGCTAAAACCAGGTTTGACGAGATGAGACCAGATCAAACCGAATCAGAACGTCCCAGACTGGCTAAAATCGGATCAAACCGTACCCGAACGGCGCAGACTGCCTAAAACTGGGCCACAAACCGGTTTTGACCGTTTCAAACCAGACCAGACCGGCTTAAACCGGTTTTCACCGGCTCAAAGCGGTTTTGACCGGATCAAACCAGACTCTACCGGCCCAGATGAGCTGAAAGCGGATCAAACAGGACCAGACCGGCCCAGACCACCTAAAACTGGGCCATAAACCGGTTTTGACCAGTTCAAACCAGACCAAACCGGCTGAAACAGATTTTGACCGCCTCAAAGCAGTTTTGACGGAGCAAACAGACTCTAGTGGCCCAGATCAGCTGAAAGCGGATCAAACAGGACCAGGCCGGGCCACACCGGCTGAAATTGGGCCATAAAGCGGTTTTCACCGGCTGAAACCCGACCAGACCGGCTCAAACCGGTTTTGACCGGCTCAAAGCGGTTTTGACCGGATCAAACCAGACTGGAACGGCACAGACAAGCTGAAACCGCATCAAACAGGACCAGACGGGCCCAGACCGGCTGAAAGCGGGCCACAAAGCGGTTTTGACCGGCTGAAACCAGACCAGACCGGCAGAAACCGGTGTTGACCAGCCTGAGCCCGTTTACAACAGCTCAAATCAGACCAGAGCAGCTCAAACTGGACCAGAGCGGCTCAAACCGGACCAGAGCGGCTTAAACCGGTTTTGACCAGATGACAACGGATCAAACCGGACCAGACTGGCTCACACCGGATCAAACATGCTCAGACAGTCCCAGACCGACTGAAACCGGATCAAACCAGATGAGAGCGGCACAAACCGGCTAAAATCGTGCCAGACCGGCTCAAACCGGTTTTGACCGTCTCAAACCAGACAAGACATGTTCAAACCGGTTTTGACTGCCTCAATCCGGTTTTGACCGGCTGAAACCAGTTGTGACCAGCTCAAACCACTGCAGACCGGCTAAAACCGGTTTTCAACGGCCCAAACCGGTTTTGACCTGATTAGACCGCGTCAAACCGGTTTTGATGGACCTGATCCAGTTTTGACCGGCTAAAACCACACCAGACCGGCTGAAACCGGTTTTGACCGGCTAAAACCGGGTTTGACGAGATGAGACCAGATCAAACCGAATCAGAACGGCCCAGACTGCCTAAAATCGGATCAAACCAAACCCGAACGTCCCAGACTGCCTAAAACTGGGCCACAAACCGGTTTGGACTGGTTCAAACCAGACCAAACCGGCTCAAACCGGTTTTGACCGCCTCAAAGCAGTTTTGACGGAGCAAACAGACTCTACCGGCCCATATCAGCTGAAAGCGGATCAAACAGGACCAGGCCAGCCCACACCGGCTGAAATCGGGCCATAAAGCGGTTTTCACCGGCTGAAACCCGACCAGACCGGCTCAAACCGGTTTTGACCGGCTCAAAGCGGTTTTGACCAGATCAACCCAGACGCGAACGGCACACACAAGCTGAAACCGGATCAAACAGGACCAGACCGGCCCTGACCGGCTGAAAGCGGGCCACAAAGCAGTTTTGACCGGCTGAAACCAGACCAGACCGGCTCAAACCGGTTTTGACCAGCCTGAGCCGGTTTACAACGGCTCAAACCAGACCAGAGTGGCTCAAACCGGACCAGAGCGGCTCAAACCGGTTTTGACCGGATGACAGCGGATCAAACTGGACCAGACTGGCTCACACCAGATCAAACTTGCTCAGACAGGCCCAGACCGACTGAAGCGGGATCAAACCAGACGAGAGCGGCACAAACCGGCTAAAATCGTGCCAGAACGGCTCAAACCGGTTTTGACCGTCTCAAACCAGACAAGACAGGTTCAAACCGGTTTTGACTGCCTCAATCCGGTTTTGACTGGCTGAAACCGGTTGTGACCAGCTCAAACCACTGCAGACCGTCTAAAACCGGTTTTCAACGGCCCAAACCGGTTTTGACCTGATTAGACTGCGTCAAACCGGTTTTGTCCGACCTGAGCCGGTTTTGACCGGCTCAAACCAGACCAGACCGGTTCAAACCGGTTTTCACCGGCTCGAACCGGTTTTGACCAGCTCAAACCAGACCAGATCGCCTCAAACCAGACCAGACAAGCTCAAACCGGTTTTGACCGGCTCAAACCGGTTTTGACTTGCTCAAACCACCCCAGACAGGCTGAAACCGGTTTTGATCGCCTAAAACCGGTTTTGACCGGATGAGACCAGATCATACCGAATCAGACCGGCCCAGACCGGCTAAAATCGGATCAAACCGGACCAGACTGGACCAGACCGCCAAAAACTGGGCCACAAACCGGTTCTCACTGGTGCAAACCAGACCAGACCGGCTCAAACCGGTTTTGACCGTCCTGAGCAGGTTTTGACCGGCGCAAACCAGACCAGACCGGTTCAAACCGGTTTTGACTGCCTCAATACGGTTTTGACCGGCTCAAACCAGACCAGACTGGCTCAAACCACTCCAGACCATCTAAAACCGGTTTTAAACAGCCCAAACCGTTTTTAACCTGATTAGACCGGGTCAAACCAGACCAGACCGGCTCAGAGAGGCTCGAATTGGTTTCGACTGACTTCAACCAGAACAAACCGGCTCAATCCAGTTTTCACCAGCTCGAACCGGTTTAGACCAGCTAAAACCAGACCAGACCGGCTCAAACAAGACCAGACCGGCTCAAACCGGTTTTGACCTGTTTAAACCACACCAGACCGGCTGAAACCGGTTTTGACCGGCTAAAACCGGGTTTGACCAGATGAGACCGGATCAAACCGAATCAGACTGGCCCTGACCGGCTACAATCCGATCATACCGTACCCGACCGTGCCAGACTGCCTAAAACTGGGCCACAACCCGGTTTTGACCGGTTCAAGCCAGGCCAGACCGGCTCAAACCAGTTTTGACCGGCTCAAAGCGGTTTTGAGCGGATCAAACCAGACTCGACCGGCACAGACAAGCTGAAACCGGATCAAACAGGACCAGACCGGCCCAGACTGGCTAAAAGCGGGCCACAAAGCGGTTTTGACCGGCTGAAACCAGACCAGACCGGCTCAAACCGGTTTTGACCGGCCTGAGATGGTTTAGAATGGCTCAAACCAGACCAGACCGGTTCAAACCGGTTTTGACTGCCTCAACTCGGTTTTGACTGGCTGAAACCAGTTTTGACCGGATCATACCACTCCAGACCGGGTAAAACCGGTTTTTACTGGCGTAAAGCGGTTTTGACCTGATTAGAACAGCTCAAACCAGTCCAGACCGGTTCAATCCGGTTTTGATCGGCAGAAACCGGTTTTGAACGGCTCAAACTGGTTTTGACCGGCTCAAACCACACCAGACCGGCTGAAACCGGTTTTGACCGGCTAAAACCGGGTTTGACCAGATGAGACTGGATCAAACCGAATCAGACCGGCCCAGACCGGCTAAAATCGGATCAAACCATACTCGACCGGCCCAGACTGCCTAAAACTGGGCCACAAACCGGTTTTGACCTGTTCAAACCAGGCCAGACCGGCTCAAACCGATTTTGATCGACCTGAGCCGGTTTTGAACGACTCAATCAAGACCAGACCGGTTCAAACCGGTTTTGACTGGCTCAATCCGGTTTTGACCAGCTCAAACCACTCCAGACCGGCTAAAACCGGTTTTCACTGGCTCAAACCGGATTTGATCTGATTAGACCGGATCAAACCGGACCAGACCGGCTCAGACAGGCTCGAATCGGTTTTGACTGGCTTCATCCAGACCAAACCGTCTCAAACCGGTTTTGACTGGCTCAAACCAGACCAGACCGGCTCAAACCAGACCAGACCGGCTCAAACCTGTTTTGACCGGGTCAAACCGGTTTTGAACTGCTCAAACCACACCAGACAGGCTGAAACCGGTTTTGACTGGCTAAAACCGGTTTTGACCGGATGAGGCCGGATCAAACCGAATCAGACGGGCCCAGACCGGCTAAAATCGGATCAAACCGGACCAGACCGGTCCAGAATGCCTAAAACTGGGCCACAAACCGGTTTTGACCGGTTCAAACCAGACCAGACCGGCTCAAAGCTGTTTTGACCGGCTCGAACCTATTTTGACCGGCTCAAACCAGAGCAGACCGGCTCAAACCAGATCATACCGTTTCAAACCGGTTTTGACCGGCTCAAAGCGGTTTTGACCGGATCAAACCGGACTCAACTGACCCAGACCAGCTGAAACGAGATCAAACCGGAGCAGACCGGCCCAGACTGGCTGAAACCGGGACACAAACCGGTTTTGACTGGCTCAAACCAGACCAGACAGGCTCAAACCAGTTTTGACCGACCTGAGCCGGTTTAGACTGGCTCAAACCAGACCAGACCGGCTCAATCCGGACCAGAGCGGTTCAAACCGGTTTTGACCGGATGACAACGGATCAAACCGGACCAAACTGGCTCACACCGGATCGAACTGGCCCAGACAGGCCCAGAGCAGCTGAAACCAGATCAAACCAGACGAGCGTGGCACAGACCGGCTAAAACCGGGCCAGACCGGCTCAAATCAGCTTTGACTGGCTCAAACCAGACCAGACAGGTTCAAACTGGTTTAGATTGGCTCAATCCGGTTTTGACCAGCTCAAACCGGTTTTGACCAGCTCAAACCACTCCAGACCGGCTAAAACCGGTTTTCAACGGCCCAAACCGGATTTGACCTGATTAGACCGGGTCAAACCGGACCAGACCAGCTCAGACAGGCTCGAATTGGCTTCGACTGACTTCAACTCTCGCTAAGACTGTTATTGTGGTATTTGCAAAGTGATATTTGGAAGCCCGTAGAGGGCTATGTTGAAAAAGGAAATATCTTCTATTAAAAACTGGAAAGAAGCTTTCTGAGAAACTGCTTTGTGTTCTGTTAACTCATCTAACAGAGTTACAGCATTCCCTTCAAGAAGACTTTCATAAAGTCTGTTCATGTGGAATTTGCAAAGTGATTTTTGCAAGCCCATGGAGGGCTATGGGGAAAAAGGAAATATCTTCCGTTAAAAACTGGAAAGAAGCTTTCTGAGAAACTGCTTTGTCCTCTGTTAATTCATCTCACAGAGTTACAGCTTTATGCTCAAGAAGCCTTTCGCGAAGACTGTTCTTGTGGAAGTTGCAAAGTGATATTTGCAAGTCCATAGAGGGCTATGGTTAAAAAGGAAATATCTTCCGTTAAAAAAGGAAACAAGCTTTCTGAGAAATTGCTTTGTGTTGTGTAATTCATCTCACAGAGTCACTGCTTTCACCTCAAGAAGCCTTTCGCTAAGACTGTTCTTGTGGAATTTTCATAGTGATATTTTCAAGCATATAGAAGGCTAAGGTGAAAAAGGAAATATCCTAGGATAAAAACTGAAAAGAAGCTTTCTGAGAAACAGCTTGGTGTTCTGTTAATTCATCTCACAGAGTTACAGCTTTCCCATCAGGAAGCCTTTCACTAAGACTGTTCATGTGGAATTTGGAAAGTGATATTTACAAGCCCAAAGAGGGCTACGGTGAAAAAGGAAATATCTTCCGTTAAAAACTGGAAAGAAGCTTTCTGAGAAACTGCTTTGTGTTCTGTTATTTCTTTTCACAGAGTTACAGCTCTCCCCTCAAGAAGTCTTTCGCTAAGACTGTTCATGTGGAATATGGAAAGTGATATTTAGTTGCCAATAGAGGGCTACGGTGAAAAAGGAAATATCTTCCGTAAAAAGTCGATAGAAGCTTTCTGAGAGACTGCTTTGTGTTCTGTTAATTCATCTCACAAAATTACAGCTTTCCCCTCATGAAGTCTTTGGCTAAGACTGTTCCTGTGGAATTTGCAAAGTGATATTTGGAAGCCCATAGAGGGCTATGGTGATAAAGGAAATATCTTCGGTTAAAAACTTGATAGAAGCTTTCTGAGAAACTGCTTTGTGTTCTGTTAATTCATCTCACAGATTTACAGCTTTACCCTCCAGGACCCTTTCGCTAAGACTGTTCTTGTGGAATTTGCAAAGTGATATTTGGAAGCCCATAGAGCTCTATAGTGGAAAAGGAAATATCCTAAGATAAAAACTGAAAAGAAGCTTTCTGAGAAACTGCTTTGTGTTCTGTTAATTCATCTCACAGAGTTACAGCTTTCCGCTCAAGAAGCCTTTCGCTAAGACTGTTCTTGTGTTATTTGCAAAGCGATATTTGGAAGACCTTAGAGGGCTATGGTGAAGAAGGAAATATCTTCCATTAAAAACTGGAAAGAGGCTTTCTGAGAAACTGCTTTGTGTTCTGTTATTTCATCTCACAGAGTTACAGCTTTCCTCTCAAGTAGCCTTTCGCTAAGACAGTTTTTGTAGAATTTGCAAAGTGATATTTGGAAGCCCATAGAGGGCTATGGTGAAAAAGGAAATATCTTCTGTTAAAAACTGGAAAGAGGCATTCTGAGAAACTCCTTTGTGTTCTCTTAATTCAACCACAGAGTTACACCTTTCCCCTCAAGAAGCCTTTCATTAAGAGAGTTTTTGTGGAAATTGGAAAGGAATACTTAGAAGCCCATAGAGGGCTATGGTGAAAAAAAAATTTTCCTAAGACAAAAACTGAAAAGAATCTTTCTTAGAAACTACATTGTGCTCTGTTAATTCATGTCACAGACTTAGAGCTTTCCCCTACACAAGCCATTCGCTACGACTGTTCTTGTGGAATTTGCAATTTGGAAGCCCATAGTGTGCTATGGTGAAAAAGGAAATATCTTCCGTTAAAAATTGGAAAGAGGATTTCTGAGAAACTGGTTTGTGTTCTTTTAATTCATCTCACACAGTTACAGCTTTCCCCTCAAGAAGCTTTTCCCTAAGGCTGTTCTTGTGGAATTTGCAGAGTGATATTTGGAAGCCCATACAGGAATATGGTGAAAAAGGAAATACCTTCAGTTAAAAACTATACAGAAATTTTCTGAGAATCTGCTTTGTGTTCTGTTAATTCATCTACCCGAGTTACAGCTTTCCCCTCAAGAAGACTCTCCCTAAGACTGTTCTTTTGGAATTTTCTAAGTGATATTTGGAAGCCCATAGAGGGCTATGGTGTAAAAGGAACTATCTTACGTTTAAAAGTGAAAAGAGGCTTTCTGAGAAACTGCTTGGTGTTCTGTTAACTCATCTCACAGAGTTACAGCTTTAACCTCAAGAAGCCTGTCCGTAAGTCAGTTCTTGTCAAATTTTCAAAGCGATATTTGGAAGCCCATAGATGGCTAAGGTGAAAAAGGAAATATCTTCCGTTAAAAACTGGAAAGAGGCTTTCTGAGAAACTCTTTTGTTTTCTGTTAATTCACCTCACAGACTTACAGCTTTTCCCTCAAGAAGCCTTTCGCTAAGTGTGTTCTTGTGGAATTTGCAAAGTGATATTAGGAAGCCCCTAGAGGGCTATGGTGAAAAAGGAAATATCTTCTGTTAGAAATTGGAAAAAGGCTTTCTGAGCAATTGCTTTGTGTTCTGTTAATTCAACTCACAGAGTTTCAGCCTTCCCCTCAATAATGCTTTCGCTATGACTGTTTTTGTGGAATTTGCAAAGTGATATTTGGAAGCCCATAGAGGGCAATGGTGAAAAAGGAAATATCCTAAGAAAAAAACTGAAAAGAAGCTTTCTGAAAAACTACATTGTGTTCTGTTAATTCATTTCACAGACTTACAGCTTTCCCCTTAAGAAGCCTTTCGCTAAGTCTGTTCTTCTGGAATTTGCAAAGTGATATTACGAAACCCCTAGAGATCTATGGTGAAAAAGGAAATATCTTCCGTTAAAAATTGGAAAGAGTCTTTCTTAGCAATTGTTTGTGTTCTGCTAATTCACCTCACAGAGTTTCAGCTTTCCAATCAAGAATCCTTTCGCTATGACTGTTTTCGTGGAATTGGAAATGTGATATTTGGAAGACCATATAGGGCAATGGTGAAAAAGGAAATATTCTAAGAAAAAAACTGAAAAGAAGCTTTCTGAAAAACCACATTGTGTTCTGTTAATTCATTTCACAGACCTACAGGTTTCCCCTCAAGAAGCCTTTCACTAAGACTGTTCTTGTGGAATTTGAAAAGTGGTATTTGGAAGCCCATAGGGGGCTATGGTGAAAAAGGATATAAACTCCGATAAAAACTTGAAAGAGGCTTTCTGAGAAACTGCTTTGTGTTCCGTTAATTCATCTCACAGAGATACAGCTTTCCCCACTAGAAGCCTTTCGCTAAGCCTTTTCTTGTGGAATTTGCAAAGTGATATTTGGAAGCCCATAGAGGGCTATGGTGAAAAAGGAAATATCTTCCGTTAAAAATTCTAAAGAAGCTTTCTGAGAAACTGCTTTGTGTTCTGTTAATTCATCTCACTGAGTTACAGCATTCCCCTCAGGAAGACTTTCGCAAAGACTGTTCTTGTGGAATTTGCAAAGTGATATTTTGAAGCTCCTAGAGGGCTATGGTGAAAAAGGAAATATCTTCCGTTAAAAACTGAAAAGAGGCTTTCTGTCCAACTGCTTTGTGTTCTGAAAATTCATCTCACAGAGTTACATCTTTCCCATCAAGAAGCCTTTCGTTAAGGTGTTCTTCTGTAATTGGCAAAGTGATATTTGGAAGCGCATAGAGGGCTATGGTGAAAAAGGAATTATCTTCCGTTCAAAACTGGAAAGAAGCTTTCTGAGAAACTGCTCTGTGTTCTGTTAATTCATCTCACAGAGTTACATCTTTCCCTTCAAGAAGCCTTTCGCTAAGGGTGTTCTTGTGGAATTGGCAAAGGGATATTTGGAAGCCCATAGAGGGCTATGGTGAAAAAGGAAATATCTTCCGTTTAAAACTGGAAAGAACCTTTCTGAGAAACTGCTCTGTGTTCTGTTAATTCATCTCACAGACTTACAGCTTTCCCCTCAAGAAGCCTTTCGCTAAGGCTGTTCTCGGTGAATTTGCAAAGTGATATTTGGAAGCTCATAGAGGGCTACGGTTAAAAAGGAAACATCTTCCGTTAAAAACTGGAAAGAAGTTTTCTGAGAAACTGCTTTGTGTTCTCTTAATTCATCTCACACAATTACAGCTTTCCCCTCAAGAAGCCTTTCGCTGAGACTGTTCATGTGGAATTTGCAAAGTGATATTTGGAGGCCCATAGGGGGTATGATGAAAAAGGAAATAACTTCCGAAAAAACTGGATAGAGGCTTTCAGAGAAACTGCTTTGTATTCTGTCAACTCATCCCACAAGGTTACCACTTTCCCCTCAAGTAGCCTTTCGCTAAGACTTTTCTTGTGGAGTTTGCAAAGTGATATTTGGAAGCCCATAGAGGGCTATGGTGTAAAGGAAATATCTTCCGTTAAAAACTGGAAAGAAGCTTTCTGAGAAACTGCTTTGTGTTCTGTTAATTGACCTCACAGAGTTACAGCTTTCCCCTCAAGAAGCCTCTCCCTAAGACTGTTCTTGTGGAATTTTCAAAGTGATATATGAAAGCCCTAAGAGGGCTATGGTGAAAAAGGAAATATCCTATATAAAACCTGAAAAGAAGCTTTCTGAGAAACTGTTTGTGTTCTGTTAATTCATCTCACAGAGTTACAGCTTTCACCTAAAGAAGCCATTCAATAAGACTGTTCTTGTGGAATTTGCCAAGTGATATTTGGAAGCCCATAGAGGGCTGTGGTGAAAAAGGAAATATCCTACAATTAAAACCGAAAAGAAACTTTCTGAGAAACTGCATTGTGTTCTATTAATTCATCGCACGGAGTTGTTGCTTTCCCCTCTAGTAGCCGATCACTAAGACTGTTCTTGTGGAATTTGCAAGGTGATATCTGGAAGCCCATAGAGGGCTTTGTGAGAATGGAAACATCTTCCGTTAAAAACTGGAAAGAGACTTTCTGAGAAACTGGTTTGTGTTCTGTTAATTCATCTCACAGAGTTACAGCTTTCCCCTCAAGAAGCCTTTCGATAAGACAGTTTTTTGGAATTTGCAAAGTGATATTTGGAAGCCCATAGAGGTCAGTGGTGCAAAAGGAAATATCCTAAGATAAAAACTGAAAAGAAGCTTTCTGAGAAACTGCTTTGTGTTCTGTTAATTTATTTCACAGAGTTACAGCTTTCCCCTCAAGATGCCTTTTGTTAAGCCTGTTCTTGTGGAATTTCCAAAGTGATATTTTGAAGCATATAGAGGGCTATGGTGAAAAAGGAAATATCTTCCGTTAAAACTGGAAAGAAGCTTTCTGAGATACTGCTTTGTGTTCTGTTAATTCAACTCACAGAGTTACAGTTTAGCCTCAAGAAGCCTTTTGTTACGTCTGTTCTTGTGGAATTTGAAAAGTGATATTTGGAAGCCCAAAGAGGGCAATGGTGAAAATGGAAACATCTTCCGTTAAAAACTGGAAAGAAGCTTTCTGAGAAACTCTTTTGTGTCCTGTTAATTCATTTCACAGAGTTACAGCTTTCCACTCAAGAAGCCTTTCGCTAAGAATGTTTTGTGGAATTTGTAAGGTGATATTTGGAAGCCCATAGACGGCTATGGTGAAAAAGGAAATATCTTCAGTTAAACACTGCAAAGAAGCTTTCTGAGAAACTGCTTTGTGTTCTGTAGATTCATTTCACAGAGTTACAGCTTTCTCCTCAAGAAGCCTTTTGCAAAGGCTATTCTTGTGGCATTTGCAAAGTGGTATTTGGAAGCCCATCAAGGGCTAGGGTGAAAAAGGAAATATCTTCAGTTAAAAACTGAAAAGGATCTTTTTGAGAAACTGCTTTGTGTTATGTTTATTCATCTCACAGAGTTACAGCTTTCCCCTCAAGAAGCCTTTAGCTAAGACTGTTCTTGTGGAATTTGGAATGTGATATTTGGAAGCCCGTAGAGGGCTTTGGTGGAAAACGAAACATCTTCCGTTAAAACCTGGAAAGAAGCTTTCTGAGAAACTGCTTTGTGTTCTGTTAATTCATCTCACAGAGTTACAGCTTTCCACTCAAGAAGCCTTTCGCTAAGACTGTTCTTCTGGAATTTGGAAAGTGATATGTAGAAGCCCATAGAGGGCTAGGGTGAAAAATTAAACATCCTGAGATAAAAACTGAACAGAAGCTTTATGAGAAACTGCTTTGTGTTCTGTTAATTCATCTCGCAGACTTACAGCATTCCCCTCAAGAAGTCTTTCGCTAAGACTGTTCTTGTGGAATTTGCAATGTGATATTTGGAAGCCCATGGAGGGCTATGGTGAAAAAGGAAATATCTTGTGTTAAAAACACGGAAAAAGCTTTCTGATTACAGCTTTCCCCTCAAGAAGCCTTTCTCTAATACTGTTCTTGGGGAAATTGCAAAGTGATATTTGAAAGCTCATAGACGTCTATGGTTAAAAATGAATCATCTTCCTTAAAAACTGGAAAGAAGCTTTCTAAGAAACTGCTTTGTGTTCTGCAAATTCATCTCACAGAGTTACAGCATTCCCCTCAAGAAGCCTTTCGCTAATACTGTTCTTGTGGAATTTGCAAAGTGATAATTGGAAGGCCATAGAGGTCTACGGTGAAAAAGGAAATATCTTCAGTTAAGAAATGAAAAGAAGCTTTCTGAGAAACTGCTTTGTGTTCTGTTAATTCATCTCACAGAGTTACAGCTTTCCCCTCAGAAAGATTTTCACTAAGACTGTTCTTGTGGAATTTGCAAAGTGATATTTGGAAGCTCATAGAGGGCTATGGTGAAAAAGGAAATATCTTCCGTTAAAAACTGGAAAGAGGCTTTCTGACCAACTGCTTTGTGTTCTGATAATTCAACTCACAGAGTAACATCTTTCCCCTCAAGAAGCCTTTCGCTTAGACTGTTTTTGTGGAAATTGGAAAGTGATACTTAGAATCCCACAGAGGGCTATGGTGAAAAAGGAAATATCCTAAGATAATACTGAAAAGAAGCTTTATGAAAAACTACATTGTGTTCTGTTAATTCATCTCACAGACTTACAGCTTTCCCCTCAAGAAGCCTTTCGCTAAGACAGTGCTCGTGGAATTTGCAAAGTGATATTTGGAGGCCCATAGAGGGCTACGGTTAAAAAGGAAACATCTTCCGTTCAAAACTGGAAAGAAGGTTTCTGAGAATCTGTTTTGTGTGCCGTTAATTCATCTCAGAGACTTACAGCTTTCCCCTCAAGAAGCCTTTCGCTAAGTCTGTTCTCATGGATTTTGCAAAGTGATATTTGGAAGCCCGTAGAGGGGTACGGTTAAAAAGGAAACATCTTCCGTTAAAAACTGGAAAGATGCTTTCTGAGAAACTGCTTTGTGTTCTGTTAATTAGTCTCACACAGTTACAGCTTTCCCCTCAAGAACCCTTTCGCTGAGACTGTTCTTGTGGAATTTGCAAAGTGATATTTGGAGGCCCATAGGCGGTATGGTGAAAAAGGAAATAACTTCCTATAAAAACTGGAAAGAGGCTTTCTGAGAAACTGCTCTGTGTTCTGTTAATTCGTCTCACACAGTTACAGCTTTCCCCTTAAGAAGCCTTTCCGTAAGACAGTTCTTTTGGAATTTGCAATGTGATATTTGGAAGCCCATGCAGGGCTATGGTGAAAAAGGAAATATCTTCAGTTAAAAACTGGAAAGAAACTTTCTGAGAAACTGCTTTGTGTTCTGTTAATTCATCTCACAGAATTACAGCTTTCCCTTCAAGAAGCCTCTCCCTAAGACTGTTCTTGTGGAATTTTCACAGTGATATTTGAAAGCCCTTAGAGGGCTATGGTGAAAAAGGAAATATCCTATATAAAACCTGAAAAGAAGCTTTCTGAGAACCTGCTTTGTGTTCTGTTAATTCATCTCACAGAGTTGCAGCTTTCCCCTCAAGAAGTCGTTCATTAAGGATGTTCTTGTGGAATTTGCAAAGTGATATTTGGAAGCTCATAGAGGGCTATGGTGAAAAAGGAAATATCTTCCGTTCAAAACTGGAAAGAGGCTTTCTGACCAACTGCTTTGTGTTCTGATAATTCAACTCACAGAGTAACATCTTTCCCCTCAAGAAGCCTTTCACTTAGACTGTTTTTGTGGAAATTGGAAAGTGATACTTAGAATCCCACAGAGGGCTATGGTGAAAAAGGAAATATCCTAAGATAATACTGAAAAGAAGCTTTATGAAAAACTACATTGTGTTCTGTTAATTCATCTCACAGACTTACAGCTTTCCCCTCAAGAAGCCTTTCGCTAAGACAGTGCTCGTGGAATTTTCAAAGTGATATTTGGAAGCCCATAGAGGGCTACGGTTAAAAAGGAAACATCTTCCGTTCAAAACTGGAAAGAAGGTTTCTGAGAATCTGTTTTGTGTGCCGTTAATTCATCTCACAGACTTACAGCTTTCCCCTCAAGAAGCCTTTCGCTAAGTCTGTTCTCATGGATTTTGCAAAGTGATATTTGGAAGCCCGTAGAGGGGTACGGTTAAAAAGGAAACATCTTCCGTTAAAAACTGGAAAGATGCTTTCTGAGAAACTGCTTTGTGTTCTGTTAATTAATCTCACACAGTTACAGCTTTCCCCTCAAGAACCCTTTCGCTGAGACTGTTCTTGTGGAATTTGCAAAGTGATATTTGGAGGCCCATAGGCGGTATGGTGAAAAAGGAAATAACTTCCGATAAAAACTGGAAAGAGGCTTTCTGAGAAACTGCTCTGTGTTCTGTTAATTCGTCTCACACAGTTACAGCTTTCCCCTTAAGAAGCCTTTCCGTAAGACAGTTCTTTTGGAATTTGCAATGTGATATTTGGAAGCCCATGCAGGGCTATGGTGAAAAAGGAAATATCTTCAGTTAAAAACTGGAAAGAAACTTTCTGAGAAACTGCTTTGTGTTCTGTTAATTCATCTCACAGAATTACAGCTTTCCCTTCAAGAAGCCTCTCCCTAAGACTGTTCTTGTGGAATTTTCACAGTGATATTTGAAAGCCCTTAGAGGGCTATGGTGAAAAAGGAAATATCCTATATAAAACCTGAAAAGAAGCTTTCTGAGAACCTGCTTTGTGTTCTGTTAATTCATCTCACAGAGTTGCAGCTTTCCCCTCAAGAAGTCGTTCATTAAGGATGTTCTTGTGGAATTTGCAAAGTGATATTTGGAAGCTCATAGAGGGCTATGGTGAAAAAGGAAATATCTTCCGTTAAAAACTGGAAAGAGGCTTTCTGACCAACTGCTTTGTGTTCTGATAATTCAACTCACAGAGTAACATCTTTCCCCTCAAGAAGCCTTTCGCTTAGACTGTTTTTGTGGAAATTGGAAAGTGATACTTAGAATTCCACAGAGGGCTATGGTGAAAAAGGAAATATCCTACGATAAAAACCGAAAAGAAGCTTTCCGAGAAACGGCATGGTGTTCTCTTAATTCATCTCACCGAGTTGTAGCTTTCCCCTCAAGAAGCGATCACTAAGACTGTTCTTGTGGAATTTGCAAGGTGATATCTGGAAGCCCATAGAAGGCTATGGTGAGAAAGGAAATATCTTCCATTAAAAACTGGAAAAGAGGCTTTCTGAGAAACTGCTTTGTGTTCTGTTAATTCATCTCAGAGAGTTACAGCTTTCCCCTCAAGAAGACTTTTGCTAAGACTGTTCTAGTAAATTTGCAAAGTGATATTTGGAAGCCGATAGAGGTCTATGGTGCAAAAGGAAACATCCTAAGATAAAAACTGAAAAGAAGCTTTCTGGGAAACTGCTTTGTGTTCTGTAGATTCATTTCACAGAGTTTCAGCTTTCTCCTCAAGAAGCCTTTTGCAAAGGCTATTCTTGTGGCATTTGCAAAGTGGTATTTGGAAGCCCATCAAGGGCTAGGGTGAAAAAGGAAATATCTTCAGTTAAAAACTGAAAAGGATCTTTTTGAGAAACTGCTTTGTGTTATGTTTATTCATCTCACGGAGTTAGAGCTTTCCCCTCAAGAAGCCTTTCGCTAAGACTGTTCTTGTGGAATTTGGAATGTGATATTTGGAAGCCCGTAGAGGGCTTTGGTGAAAAACGAAACGTCTTCCGTTAAAACCTGGAAAGAAGCTTTCTGAGAAACTGCTTTGTGTTCTGTTAATTCATCTCACAGAGTTACAGCTTTCCACTCAAGAAGCCTTTCGCTAAGACTGTTCTTCTGGAATGTGGAAAGTGATATGTAGAAGCCCATAGAGGGCTAGGGTGAAAAATTAAACATCCTGAGATAAAAACTGAACAGAAGCTTTATGAGAAACTGCTTTGTGTTCTGTTAATTCATCTCGCAGACTTACAGCTTTCCCCTCAAGAAGTCTTTCGCTAAGACTGTTCTTGTGGAATTTGCAATGTGATATTTGGAAGCCCATGGAGGGCTATGGTGAAAAAGGAAATATCTTCTGTTAAAAACACGGAAAAAGCTTTCTGATTACAGCTTTCCCCTCAAGAAGCCTTTCTCTAATACTGTTCTTGGGGAAATTGCAAAGTGATATTTGAAAGCTCATAGACGTCTATGGTTAAAAATGAATCATCTTCCTTAAAAACTGGAAAGAAGCTTTCTAAGAAACTGCTTTGTGTTCTGCAAATTCATCTCACAGAGTTACAGCATTCCCCTCAAGAAGCCTTTCGCTAATACTGTTCTTGTGGAATTTGCAAAGTGATAATTGGAAGGCCATAGAGGTCTACGGTGAAAAAGGAAATATCTTCAGTTAAAAAATGAAAAGAAGCTTTCTGAGAAACTGCTTTGTGTTCTGTTAATTCATCTCACAGAGTTACAGCTTTCCCCTCAGAAAGATTTTCACTAAGACTGTTCTTGTGGAATTTGCAAAGTGATATTTGGAAGCTCATAGAGGGCTATGGTGAAAAAGGAAATATCTTCCGTTCAAAACTGGAAAGAGGCTTTCTGACCAACTGCTTTGTGTTCTGATAATTCAACTCACAGAGTAACATCTTTCCCCTCAAGAAGCCTTTCGCTTAGACTGTTTTTGTGGAAATTGGAAAGTGATACTTAGAATCCCACAGAGGGCTATGGTGAAAAAGGAAATATCCTAAGATAATACTGAAAAGAAGCTTTATGAAAAACTACATTGTGTTCTGTTAATTCATCTCACAGACTTACAGCTTTCCCCTCAAGAAGCCTTTCGCTAAGACTGTGCTCGTGGAATTTGCAAAGTGATATTTGGAAGCCCATAGAGGGCTACGGTTAAAAAGGAAACATCTTCCGTTCAAAACTGGAAAGAAGGTTTCTGAGAATCTGTTTTGTGTGCCGTTAATTCATCTCACAGACTTACAGCTTCCCCTCAAGAAGCCTTTCGCTAAGTCTGTTCTCATGGATTTTGCAAAGTGATATTTGGAAGCCCGTAGAGGGGTACGGTTAAAAAGGAAACATCTTCCGTTAAAAACTGGAAAGATGCTTTCTGAGAAACTGCTTTGTGTTCTGTCAATTAATCTCACACAGTTACAGCTTTCCCCTCAAGAACCCTTTCGCTGAGACTGTTCTTGTGGAATTTGCAAAGTGATATTTGGAGGCCCATAGGCGGTATGGTGAAAAAGGAAATAACTTCCGATAAAAACTGGAAAGAGGCTTTCTGAGAAACTGCTCTGTGTTCTGTTAATTCGTCTCACACAGTTACAGCTTTCCCCTTAAGAAGCCTTTCGGTAAGACAGTTCTTTTGGAATTTGCAATGTGATATTTGGAAGCCCATGCAGGGCTATGGTGAAAAAGGAAATATCTTCAGTTAAAAACTGGAAAGAAACTTTCTGAGAAACTGCTTTGTGTTCTGTTAATTCATCTCACAGAATTACAGCTTTCCCTTCAAGAAGCCTCTCCCTAAGACTGTTCTTGTGGAATTTTCACAGTGATATTTGAAAGCCCTTAGAGGGCTATGGTGAAAAAGGAATTATCCTATATAAAACCTGAAAAGAAGCTTTCTGAGAACCTGCTTTGTGTTCTGTTAATTCATCTCACAGAGTTGCAGCTTTCCCCTCAAGAAGTCGTTCATTAAGGATGTTCTTGTGGAATTTGCAAAGTGATATTTGGACGCTCATAGAGGGCTATGGTGAAAAAGGAAATATCTTCCGTTAAAAACTGGAAAGAGGCTTTCTGACCAACTGCTTTGTGTTCTGATAATTCAACTCACTGAGTAACATCTTTCCCCTCAAGAAGCCTTTCGCTTAGACTGTTTTTGTGGAAATTGGAAAGTGATACTTAGAATCCCACAGAGGGCTATGGTGAAAAAGGAAATATCCTAAGATAATACTGAAAAGAAGCTTTATGAAAAACTACATTGTGTTCTGTTAATTCATCTCACAGACTTACAGCTTTCCCCTCAAGAAGCCTTTCGCTAAGACTGTGCTCGTGGAATTTGCAAAGTGATATTTGGAAGCCCATAGAGGGCTACGGTTAAAAAGGAAACATCTTCCGTTCAAAACTGGAAAGAAGGTTTCTGAGAATCTGTTTTGTGTGCCGTTAATTCATCTCACAGACTTACAGCTTTCCCCTCAAGAAGCCTTTCGCTAAGTCTGTTCTCATGGATTTTGCAAAGTGATATTTGGAAGCCCGTAGAGGGGTACGGTTAAAAAGGAAACATCTTCCGTTAAAAACTGGAAAGATGCTTTCTGAGAAACTGCTTTGTGTTCTGTTAATTAATCTCACACAGTTACAGCTTTCCCCTCAAGAACCCTTTCGCTGAGACTGTTCTTGTGCAATTTGCAAAGTGATATTTGGAGGCCCATAGGCGGTATGGTGAAAAAGGAAATAACTTCCGATAAAAACTGGAAAGAGGCTTTCTGAGAAACTGCTCTGTGTTCTGTTAATTCGTCTCACACAGTTACAGCTTTCCCCTTTAGAAGCCTTTCCGTAAGACAGTTCTTTTGGAATTTGCAATGTGATATTTGGAAGCCCATGCAGGGCTATGGTGAAAAAGGAAATATCTTCAGTTAAAAACTGGAAAGAAACTTTCTGAGAAACTGCTTTGTGTTCTGTTAATTCATCTCACAGAATTACAGCTTTCCCTTCAAGAAGCCTCTCCCTAAGACTGTTCTTGTGGAATTTTCACAGTGATATTTGAAAGCCCTTAGAGGGCTACGGTGAAAAAGGAAATATCCTATATAAAACCTGAAAAGAAGCTTTCTGAGAACCTGCTTTGTGTTCTGTTAATTCATCTCACAGAGTTGCAGCTTTCCCCTCAAGAAGTCGTTCATTAAGGATGTTCTTGTGGAATTTGCAAAGTGATATTTGGAAGACCATAGAGGGCTATGGTGAAAAAGGAAATATCCTACGATAAAAACCGAAAAGAAGCTTTCCGAGAAACGGCATGGTGTTCTCTTAATTCATCTCACCGAGTTGTAGCTTTCCCCTCAAGAAGCGATCACTAAGACTGTTCTTGTGGAATTTGCAAGGTGATATCTGGAAGCCCATAGAAGGCTATGGTGAGAAAGGAAATATCTTCCATTAAAAACTGGAAAGAGGCTTTCTGAGAAACTGCTTTGTGTTCTGTTAATTCATCTCACAGAGTTACAGCTTTCCCCTCAAGAAGACTTTTGCTAAGACTGTTCTTGTGGAATTTGCAAAGTGATATTTGGAAGCCGATAGAGGTCTATGGTGCAAAAGGAAACATCCTAAGATAAAAAATGAAAAGAAGCTTTCTGGGAAACTGCTTTGTGTTCTGTAGATTCATTTCACAGAGTTACAGCTTTCTCCTCAAGAAGCCTTTTGCAAAGGCTATTCTTGTGGCATTTGCAAAGTGGTATTTGGAAGCCCATCAAGGGCTAGGGTGAAAAGGGAAATATCTTCAGTTAAAAACTGAAAAGGATCTTTTTGAGAAACTGCTTTGTGTTATGTTTATTCATCTCACGGAGTTACAGCTTTCCCCTCAAGAAGCCTTTCGCTAAGACTGTTCTTGTGGTATTTGGAATGTGATATTTGGAAGCCCGTAGAGGGCTTTGGTGAAAAACGAAACATCTTCCGTTAAAACCTGGAAAGAAGCTTTCTGAGAAACTGCTTTGTGTTCTGTTAATTCATCTCGCAGAGTTACAGCTTTCCACTCAAGAAGCCTTTCGCTAAGACTGTTCTTCTGGAATGTGGAAAGTGATATATAGAAGCCCATAGAGGGCTAGGGTGAAAAATTAAACATCCTGAGATAAAAACTGAACAGAAGCTTTATGAGAAACTGCTTTGTGTTCTGTTAATTCATCTCGCAGACTTACAGCTTTCCCCTCAAGAAGTCTTTCGCTAAGACTGTTCTTGTGGAATTTGCAATGTGATATTTGGAAGCCCATGGAGGGCTATGGTGAAAAAGGAAATATCTTGTGTTAAAAACACGGAAAAAGCTTTCTGATTACAGCTTTCCCCTCAAGAAGCCTTTCTCTAATACTGTTCTTGGGGAAATTGCAAAGTGATATTTGAAAGCTCATAGACGTCTATGGTTAAAAATGAATCATCTTCCTTAAAAACTGGAAAGAAGCTTTCTAAGAAACTGCTTTGTGTTCTGCAAATTCATCTCACAGAGTTACAGCATTCCCCTCAAGAAGCCTTTCGCTAATACTGTTCTTGTGGAATTTGCAAAGTGATAATTGGAAGGCCATAGAGGTCTACGGTGAAAAAGGAAATATCTTCAGTTAAAAAATGAAAAGAAGCTTTCTGAGAAACTGCTTTGTGTTCTGTTAATTCATCTCACAGAGTTGCAGCTTTCTCCTCAAGAAGTCGTTCATTAAGGATGTTCTTGTGGAATTTGCAAAGTGATATTTGGAAGCTCATAGAGGGCTATGGTGAAAAAGGAAATATCTTCCGTTAAAAACTGGAAAGAGGCTTTCTGACCAACTGCTTTGTGTTCTGATAATTCAACTCACAGAGTAACATCTTTCCCCTCAAGAAGCCTTTCGCTTAGACTGTTTTTGTGGAAATTGGAAAGTGATACTTAGAATCCCACAGAGGGCTATGGTGAAAAAGGAAATATCCTAAGATAATACTGAAAAGAAGCTTTATGAAAAACTACATTGTGTTCTGTTAATTCATCTCACAGACTTACAGCTTTCCCCTCAAGAAGCCTTTCGCTAAGACTGTGCTCGTGGAATTTGCAAAGTGATATTTGGAAGCCCATAGAGGGCTACGGTTAAAAAGGAAACATCTTCCGTTCAAAACTGGAAAGAAGGTTTCTGAGAATCTGTTTTGTGTGCCGTTAATTCATCTCACAGACTTACAGCTTTCCCCTCAAGAAGCCTTTCGCTAAGTCTGTTCTCATGGATTTTGCAAAGTGATATTTGGAAGCCCGTAGAGGGGTACGGTTAAAAAGGAAACATCTTCCGTTAAAAACTGGAAAGATGCTTTCTGAGAAACTGCTTTGTGTTCTGTTAATTAATCTCACACAGTTACAGCTTTCCCCTCAAGAACCCTTTCGCTGAGACTGTTCTTGTGGAATTTGCAAAGTGATATTTGGAGGCCCATAGGCGGTATGGTGAAAAAGGAAATAGCTTCCGATAAAAACTGGAAAGAGGCTTTCTGAGAAACTGCTCTGTGTTCTGTTAATTCGTCTCACACAGTTACAGTTTCCCCTTTAGAAGCCTTTCCGTAAGACAGTTCTTTTGGAATTTGCAATGTGATATTTGGAAGCCCATGCAGGGCTATGGTGAAAAAGGAAATATCTTCAGTTAAAAACTGGAAAGAAACTTTCTGAGAAACTGCTTTGTGTTCTGTTAATTCATCTCACAGAATTACAGCTTTCCCTTCAAGAAGCCTCTCCCTAAGACTGTTCTTGTGGAATTTTCACAGTGATATTTGAAAGCCCTTAGAGGGCTATGGTGAAAAAGGAAATATCCTATATAAAACCTGAAAAGAAGCTTTCTGAGAACCTGCTTTGTGTTCTGTTAATTCATCTCACAGAATTGCAGCTTTCCCCTCAAGAAGTCGTTCATTAAGGATGTTCTTGTGGAATTTGCAAAGTGATATTTGGAAGCTCATAGAGGGCTATGGTGAAAAAGGAAATATCTTCCGTTAAAAACTGGAAAGAGGCTTTCTGACCAAGTGCTTTATGTTCTGATAATTCAACTCACAGAGTAACATCTTTCCCCTCAAGAAGCCTTTCGCTTAGACTGTTTTTGTGGAAATTGGAAAGTGATACTTAGAATCCCACAGAGGGCTATGGTGAAAAAGGAAATATCCTAAGATAATACTGAAAAGAAGCTTTATGAAAAACTACATTGTGTTCTGTTAATTCATCTCACAGACTTACAGCTTTCCCCTCAAGAAGCCTTTCGCTAAGACTGTGCTCGTAGAATTTGCAAAGTGATATTTGGAAGCCCATAGAGGGCTACGGTTAAAAAGGAAACATCTTCCGTTCAAAACTGGAAAGAAGGTTTCTGAGAATCTGTTTTGTGTGCCGTTAATTCATCTCACAGACTTACAGCTTTCCCCTCAAGAAGCCTTTCGCTAAGTCTGTTCTCATGGATTTTGCAAAGTGATATTTGGAAGCCCGTAGAGGGGTACGGTTAAAAAGGAAACATCTTCCGTTAAAAACTGGAAAGATGCATTCTGAGAAACTGCTTTGTGTTCTGTTAATTAATCTCACACAGTTACAGCTTTCCCCTCAAGAACCCTTTCGCTGAGACTGTTCTTGTGCAATTTGCAAAGTGATATTTGGAGGCCCATAGGCGGTATGGTGAAAAAGGAAATAACTTCCGATAAAAACTGGAAAGAGGCTTTCTGAGAAACTGCTCTGTGTTCTGTTAATTCGTCTCACACAGTTACAGCTTTCCCCTTAAGAAGCCTTTCCGTAAGACAGTTCTTTTGGAATTTGCAATGTGATATTTGGAAGCCCATGCAGGGCTATGGTGAAAAAGGAAATATCTTCAGTTAAAAACTGGAAAGAAACTTTCTGAGAAACTGCTTTGTGTTCTGTTAATTCATCTCACAGAATTACAGCTTTCCCTTCAAGAAGCCTCTCCCTAAGACTGTTCTTGTGGAATTTTCACAGTGATATTTGAAAGCCCTTAGAGGGCTATGGTGAAAAAGGAAATATCCTATATAAAACCTGAAAAGAAGCTTTCTGAGAACCTGCTTTGTGTTCTGTTAATTCATCTCACAGAGTTGCAGCTTTCCCCTCAAGAAGTCGTTCATTAAGGATGTTCTTGTGGAATTTGCAAAGTGATATTTGGAAGCTCATAGAGGGCTATGGTGAAAAAGGAAATATCTTCCGTTAAAAACTGGAAAGAGGCTTTCTGACCAACTGCTTTGTGTTCTGATAATTCAACTCACAGAGTAACATCTTTCCCCTCAAGAAGCCTTTCGCTTAGACTGTTTTTGTGGAAATTGGAAAGTGATACTTAGAATCCCACAGAGGGCTATGGTGAAAAAGGAAATATCCTACGATAAAAACCGAAAAGAAGCTTTCCGAGAAACGGCATGGTGTTCTCTTAATTCATCTCACCGAGTTGTAGCTTTCCCCTCAAGAAGCGATCACTAAGACTGTTCTTGTGGAATTTGCAAGGTGATATCTGGAAGCCCATAGAAGGCTATGGTGAGAAAGGAAATATCTTCCATTAAAAACTGGAAAAGAGGCTTTCTGAGAAACTGCTTTGTGTTCTGTTAATTCATCTCAGAGAGTTACAGCTTTCCCCTCAAGAAGACTTTTGCTAAGACTGTTCTAGTAAATTTGCAAAGTGATATTTGGAAGCCGATAGAGGTCTATGGTGCAAAAGGAAACATCCTAAGATAAAAACTGAAAAGAAGCTTTCTGGGAAACTGCTTTGTGTTCTGTAGATTCATTTCACAGAGTTTCAGCTTTCTCCTCAAGAAGCCTTTTGCAAAGGCTATTCTTGTGGCATTTGCAAAGTGGTATTTGGAAGCCCATCAAGGGCTAGGGTGAAAAAGGAAATATCTTCAGTTAAAAACTGAAAAGGATCTTTTTGAGAAACTGCTTTGTGTTATGTTTATTCATCTCACGGAGTTACAGCTTTCCCCTCAAGAAGCCTTTCGCTAAGACTGTTCTTGTGGAATTTGGAATGTGATATTTGGAAGCCCGTAGAGGGCTTTGGTGAAAAACGAAACGTCTTCCGTTAAAACCTGGAAAGAAGCTTTCTGAGAAACTGCTTTGTGTTCTGTTAATTCATCTCACAGAGTTACAGCTTTCCACTCAAGAAGCCTTTCGCTAAGACTGTTCTTCTGGAATTTGGAAAGAGATATGTAGAAGCCCATAGAGGGCTAGGGTGAAAAATTAAACATCCTGAGATAAAAACTGAACAGAAGCTTTATGAGAAACTGCTTTGTGTTCTGTTAATTCATCTCGCAGACTTACAGCTTTCCCCTCAAGAAGTCTTTCGCTAAGACTGTTCTTGTGGAATTTGCAATGTGATATTTGGAAGCCCATGGAGGGCTATGGTGAAAAAGGAAATATCTTGTGTTAAAAACACGGAAAAAGCTTTCTGATTACAGCTTTCCCCTCAAGAAGCCTTTCTCTAATACTGTTCTTGGGGAAATTGCAAAGTGATATTTGAAAGCTCATAGACGTCTATGGTTAAAAATGAATCATCTTCCTTAAAAACTGGAAAGAAGCTTTCTAAGAAACTGCTTTGTGTTCTGCAAATTCATCTCACAGAGTTACAGCATTCCCCTCAAGAAGCCTTTCGCTAATACTGTTCTTGTGGAATTTGCAAAGTGATAATTGGAAGGCCATAGAGGTCTACGGTGAAAAAGGAAATATCTTCAGTTAAAAAATGAAAAGAAGCTTTCTGAGAAACTGCTTTGTGTTCTGTTAATTCATCTCACAGAGTTACAGCTTTCCCCTCAGAAAGATTTTCACTAAGACTGTTCTTGTGGAATTTGCAAAGTGATATTTGGAAGCTCATAGAGGGCTATGGTGAAAAAGGAAATATCTTCCGTTCAAAACTGGAAAGAGGCTTTCTGACCAACTGCTTTGTGTTCTGATAATTCAACTCACAGAGTAACATCTTCCCCTCAAGAAGCCTTTCGCTTAGACTGTTTTTGTGGAAATTGGAAAGTGATACTTAGAATCCCACAGAGGGCTATGGTGAAAAAGGAAATATCCTAAGATAATACTGAAAAGAAGCTTTATGAAAAACTACATTGTGTTCTGTTAATTCATCTCACAGACTTACAGCTTTCCCCTCAAGAAGCCTTTCGCTAAGACTGTGCTCGTGGAATTTGCAAAGTGATATTTGGAAGCCCATAGAGGGCTACGGTTAAAAAGGAAACATCTTCCGTTCAAAACTGGAAAGAAGGTTTCTGAGAATCTGTTTTGTGTGCCGTTAATTCATCTCACAGACTTACAGCTTCCCCTCAAGAAGCCTTTCGCTAAGTCTGTTCTCATGGATTTTGCAAAGTGATATTTGGAAGCCCGTAGAGGGGTACGGTTAAAAAGGAAACATCTTCCGTTAAAAACTGGAAAGATGCTTTCTGAGAAACTGCTTTGTGTTCTGTCAATTAATCTCACACAGTTACAGCTTTCCCCTCAAGAACCCTTTCGCTGAGACTGTTCTTGTGGAATTTGCAAAGTGATATTTGGAGGCCCATAGGCGGTATGGTGAAAAAGGAAATAACTTCCGATAAAAACTGGAAAGAGGCTTTCTGAGAAACTGCTCTGTGTTCTGTTAATTCGTCTCACACAGTTACAGCTTTCCCCTTAAGAAGCCTTTCCGTAAGACAGTTCTTTTGGAATTTGCAATGTGATATTTGGAAGCCCATGCAGGGCTATGGTGAAAAAGGAAATATCTTCAGTTAAAAACTGGAAAGAAACTTTCTGAGAAACTGCTTTGTGTTCTGTTAATTCATCTCACAGAATTACAGCTTTCCCTTCAAGAAGCCTCTCCCTAAGACTGTTCTTGTGGAATTTTCACAGTGATATTTGAAAGCCCTTAGAGGGCTACGGTGAAAAAGGAATTATCCTATATAAAACCTGAAAAGAAGCTTTCTGAGAACCTGCTTTGTGTTCTGTTAATTCATCTCACAGAGTTGCAGCTTTCCCCTCAAGAAGTCGTTCATTAAGGATGTTCTTGTGGAATTTGCAAAGTGATATTTGGACGCTCATAGAGGGCTATGGTGAAAAAGGAAATATCTTCCGTTAAAAACTGGAAAGAGGCTTTCTGACCAACTGCTTTGTGTTCTGATAATTCAACTCACAGAGTAACATCTTTCCCCTCAAGAAGCCTTTCGCTTAGACTGTTTTTGTGGAAATTGGAAAGTGATACTTAGAATCCCACAGAGGGCTATGGTGAAAAAGGAAATATCCTAAGATAATACTGAAAAGAAGCTTTATGAAAAACTACATTGTGTTCTGTTAATTCATCTCACAGACTTACAGCTTTCCCCTCAAGAAGCCTTTCGCTAAGACTGTGCTCGTGGAATTTGCAAAGTGATATTTGGAAGCCCATAGAGGGCTACGGTTAAAAAGGAAACATCTTCCGTTCAAAACTGGAAAGAAGGTTTCTGAGAATCTGTTTTGTGTGCCGTTAATTCATCTCACAGACTTACAGCTTTCCCCTCAAGAAGCCTTTCGCTAAGTCTGTTCTCATGGATTTTGCAAAGTGATATTTGGAAGCCCGTAGAGGGGTACGGTTAAAAAGGAAACATCTTCCGTTAAAAACTGGAAAGATGCTTTCTGAGAAACTGCTTTGTGTTCTGTTAATTAATCTCACACAGTTACAGCTTTCCCCTCAAGAACCCTTTCGCTGAGACTGTTCTTGTGCAATTTGCAAAGTGATATTTGGAGGCCCATAGGCGGTATGGTGAAAAAGGAAATAACTTCCGATAAAAACTGGAAAGAGGCTTTCTGAGAAACTGCTCTGTGTTCTGTTAATTCGTCTCACACAGTTACAGCTTTCCCCTTTAGAAGCCTTTCCGTAAGACAGTTCTTTTGGAATTTGCAATGTGATATTTGGAAGCCCATGCAGGGCTATGGTGAAAAAGGAAATATCTTCAGTTAAAAACTGGAAAGAAACTTTCTGAGAAACTGCTTTGTGTTCTGTTAATTCATCTCACAGAATTACAGCTTTCCCTTCAAGAAGCCTCTCCCTAAGACTGTTCTTGTGGAATTTTCACAGTGATATTTGAAAGCCCTTAGAGGGCTATGGTGAAAAAGGAAATATCCTATATAAAACCTGAAAAGAAGCTTTCTGAGAACCTGCTTTGTGTTCTGTTAATTCATCTCACAGAGTTGCAGCTTTCCCCTCAAGAAGTCGTTCATTAAGGATGTTCTTGTGGAATTTGCAAAGTGATATTTGGAAGACCATAGAGGGCTATGGTGAAAAAGGAAATATCCTACGATAAAAACCGAAAAGAAGCTTTCCGAGAAACGGCATGGTGTTCTCTTAATTCATCTCACCGAGTTGTAGCTTTCCCCTCAAGAAGCGATCACTAAGACTGTTCTTGTGGAATTTGCAAGGTGATATCTGGAAGCCCATAGAAGGCTATGGTGAGAAAGGAAATATCTTCCATTAAAAACTGGAAAGAGGCTTTCTGAGAAACTGCTTTGTGTTCTGTTAATTCATCTCACAGAGTTACAGCTTTCCCCTCAAGAAGACTTTTGCTAAGACTGTTCTTGTGGAATTTGCAAAGTGATATTTGGAAGCCGATAGAGGTCTATGGTGCAAAAGGAAACATCCTAAGATAAAAAATGAAAAGAAGCTTTCTGGGAAACTGCTTTGTGTTCTGTAGATTCATTTCACAGAGTTACAGCTTTCTCCTCAAGAAGCCTTTTGCAAAGGCTATTCTTGTGGCAATTGCAAAGTGGTATTTGGAAGCCCATCAAGGGCTAGGGTGAAAAGGGAAATATCTTCAGTTAAAAACTGAAAAGGATCTTTTTGAGAAACTGCTTTGTGTTATGTTTATTCATCTCACGGAGTTACAGCTTTCCCCTCAAGAAGCCTTTCGCTAAGACTGTTCTTGTGGTATTTGGAATGTGATATTTGGAAGCCCGTAGAGGGCTTTGGTGAAAAACGAAACATCTTCCGTTAAAACCTGGAAAGAAGCTTTCTGAGAAACTGCTTTGTGTTCTGTTAATTCATCTCGCAGAGTTACAGCTTTCCACTCAAGAAGCCTTTCGCTAAGACTGTTCTTCTGGAATTTGGAAAGTGATATGTAGAAGCCCATAGAGGGCTAGGGTGAAAAATTAAACATCCTGAGATAAAAACTGAACAGAAGCTTTATGAGAAACTGCTTTGTGTTCTGTTAATTCATCTCGCAGACTTACAGCTTTCCCCTCAAGAAGTCTTTCGCTAAGACTGTTCTTGTGGAATTTGCAATGTGATATTTGGAAGCCCATGGAGGGCTATGGTGAAAAAGGAAATATCTTGTGTTAAAAACACGGAAAAAGCTTTCTGATTACAGCTTTCCCCTCAAGAAGCCTTTCTCTAATACTGTTCTTGGGGAAATTGCAAAGTGATATTTGAAAGCTCATAGACGTCTATGGTTAAAAATGAATCATCTTCCTTAAAAACTGGAAAGAAGCTTTCTAAGAAACTGCTTTGTGTTCTGCAAATTCATCTCACAGAGTTACAGCATTCCCCTCAAGAAGCCTTTCGCTAATACTGTTCTTGTGGAATTTGCAAAGTGATAATTGGAAGGCCATAGAGGTCTACGGTGAAAAAGGAAATATCTTCAGTTAAAAAATGAAAAGAAGCTTTCTGAGAAACTGCTTTGTGTTCTGTTAATTCATCTCACAGAGTTGCAGCTTTCTCCTCAAGAAGTCGTTCATTAAGGATGTTCTTGTGGAATTTGCAAAGTGATATTTGGAAGCTCATAGAGGGCTATGGTGAAAAAGGAAATATCTTCCGTTAAAAACTGGAAAGAGGCTTTCTGACCAACTGCTTTGTGTTCTGATAATTCAACTCACAGAGTAACATCTTTCCCCTCAAGAAGCCTTTCGCTTAGACTGTTTTTGTGGAAATTGGAAAGTGATACTTAGAATCCCACAGAGGGCTATGGTGAAAAAGGAAATATCCTAAGATAATACTGAAAAGAAGCTTTATGAAAAACTACATTGTGTTCTGTTAATTCATCTCACAGACTTACAGCTTTCCCCTCAAGAAGCCTTTCGCTAAGACTGTGCTCGTGGAATTTGCAAAGTGATATTTGGAAGCCCATAGAGGGCTACGGTTAAAAAGGAAACATCTTCCGTTCAAAACTGGAAAGAAGGTTTCTGAGAATCTGTTTTGTGTGCCGTTAATTCATCTCACAGACTTACAGCTTTCCCCTCAAGAAGCCTTTCGCTAAGTCTGTTCTCATGGATTTTGCAAAGTGATATTTGGAAGCCCGTAGAGGGGTACGGTTAAAAAGGAAACATCTTCCGTTAAAAACTGGAAAGATGCTTTCTGAGAAACTGCTTTGTGTTCTGTTAATTAATCTCACACAGTTACAGCTTTCCCCTCAAGAACCCTTTCGCTGAGACTGTTCTTGTGCAATTTGCAAAGTGATATTTGGAGGCCCATAGGCGGTATGGTGAAAAAGGAAATAACTTCCGATAAAAACCGGAAAGAGGCTTTCTGAGAAACTGCTCTGTGTTCTGTTAATTCGTCTCACACAGTTACAGCTTTCCCCTTAAGAAGCCTTTCCGTAAGACAGTTCTTTTGGAATTTGCAATGTGATATTTGGAAGCCCATGCAGGGCTATTTTGAAAAAGGAAATATCTTCAGTTAAAAACTGGAAAGAAACTTTCTGAGAAACTGCTTTGTGTTCTGTTAATTCATCTCACAGAATTACAGCTTTCCCTTCAAGAAGCCTCTCCCTAAGACTGTTCTTGTGGAATTTTCACAGTGATATTTGAAAGCCCTTAGAGGGCTATGGTGAAAAAGGAAATATCCTATATAAAACCTGAAAAGAAGCTTTCTGAGAACCTGCTTTGTGTTCTGTTAATTCATCTCACAGAATTGCAGCTTTCCCCTCAAGAAGTCGTTCATTAAGGATGTTCTTGTGGAATTTGCAAAGTGATATTTGGAAGCTCATAGAGGGCTATGGTGAAAAAGGAAATATCTTCCGTTAAAAACTGGAAAGAGGCTTTCTGACCAAGTGCTTTATGTTCTGATAATTCAACTCACAGAGTAACATCTTTCCCCTCAAGAAGCCTTTCGCTTAGACTGTTTTTGTGGAAATTGGAAAGTGATACTTAGAATCCCACAGAGGGCTATGGTGAAAAAGGAAATATCCTAAGATAATACTGAAAAGAAGCTTTATGAAAAACTACATTGTGTTCTGTTAATTCATCTCACAGACTTACAGCTTTCCCCTCAAGAAGCCTTTCGCTAAGACTGTGCTCGTAGAATTTGCAAAGTGATATTTGGAAGCCCATAGAGGGCTACGGTTAAAAAGGAAACATCTTCCGTTCAAAACTGGAAAGAAGGTTTCTGAGAATCTGTTTTGTGTGCCGTTAATTCATCTCACAGACTTACAGCTTTCCCCTCAAGAAGCCTTTCGCTAAGTCTGTTCTCATGGATTTTGCAAAGTGATATTTGGAAGCCCGTAGAGGGGTACGGTTAAAAAGGAAACATCTTCCGTTAAAAACTGGAAAGATGCTTTCTGAGAAACTGCTTTGTGTTCTGTTAATTAATCTCACACAGTTACAGCTTTCCCCTCAAGAACCCTTTCGCTGAGACTGTTCTTGTGCAATTTGGAAAGTGATATTTGGAGGCCCATAGGCGGTATGGTGAAAAAGGAAATAACTTCCGATAAAAACTGGAAAGAGGCTTTCTGAGAAACTGCTCTGTGTTCTGTTAATTCGTCTCACACAGTTACAGCTTTCCCCTTAAGAAGCCTTTCCGTAAGACAGTTCTTTTGGAATTTGCAATGTGATATTTGGAAGCCCATGCAGGGCTATGGTGAAAAAGGAAATATCTTCAGTTAAAAACTGGAAAGAAACTTTCTGAGAAACTGCTTTGTGTTCTGTTAATTCATCTCACAGAATTACAGCTTTCCCTTCAAGAAGCCTCTCCCTAAGACTGTTCTTGTGGAATTTTCACAGTGATATTTGAAAGCCCTTAGAGGGCTATGGTGAAAAAGGAAATATCCTATATAAAACCTGAAAAGAAGCTTTCTGAGAACCTGCTTTGTGTTCTGTTAATTCATCTCACAGAGTTGCAGCTTTCCCCTCAAGAAGTCGTTCATTAAGGATGTTCTTGTGGAATTTGCAAAGTGATATTTGGAAGCTCATAGAGGGCTATGGTGAAAAAGGAAATATCTTCCGTTAAAAACTGGAAAGAGGCTTTCTGACCAACTGCTTTGTGTTCTGATAATTCAACTCACAGAGTAACATCTTTCCCCTCAAGAAGCCTTTCGCTTAGACTGTTTTTGTGGAAATTGGAAAGTGATACTTAGAATCCCACAGAGGGCTATGGTGAAAAAGGAAATATCCTATATAAAACCTGAAAAGAAGCTTTCTGAGAACCTCCTTTGTGTTCTGTTAATTCATCTCACAGAGTTGCAGCTTTCCCCTCAAGAAGTCGTTCATTAAGGATGTTCTTGTGGAATTTGCAAAGTGATGTTTGGAAGACCATAGAGGGCTATGGTGAAAAAGGAAATATCCTACGATAAAAACCGAAAAGAAGCTTTCCGAGAAACGGCATGGTGTTCTCTTAATTCATCTCACCGAGTTGTAGCTTTCCCCTCAAGAAGCGATCACTAAGACTGTTCTTGTGGAATTTGCAAGGTGATATCTGGAAGCCCATAGAAGGCTATGGTGAGAAAGGAAATATCTTCCATTAAAAACTGGAAAGAGGCTTTCTGAGAAACTGCTTTGTGTTCTGTTAATTCATCTCACAGAGTTACAGCTTTCCCCTCAAGAAGACTTTTGCTAAGACTGTTCTTGTGGAATTTGCAAAGTGATATTTGGAAGCCGATAGAGGTCTATGGTGCAAAAGGAAACATCCTAAGATAAAAAATGAAAAGAAGCTTTCTGGGAAACTGCTTTGTGTTCTGTAGATTCATTTCACAGAGTTACAGCTTTCTCCTCAAGAAGCCTTTTGCAAAGGCTATTCTTGTGGCAATTGCAAAGTGGTATTTGGAAGCCCATCAAGGGCTAGGGTGAAAAGGGAAATATCTTCAGTTAAAAACTGAAAAGGATCTTTTTGAGAAACTGCTTTGTGTTATGTTTATTCATCTCACGGAGTTACAGCTTTCCCCTCAAGAAGCCTTTCGCTAAGACTGTTCTTGTGGAATTTGGAATGTGATATTTGGAAGCCCGTAGAGGGCTTTGGTGAAAAATGAAACATCTTCCGTTAAAACCTGGAAAGAAGCTTTCTGAGAAACTGCTTTGTGTTCTGTTAATTCATCTCGCAGAGTTACAGCTTTCCACTCAAGAAGCCTTTCGCTAAGACTGTTCTTCTGGAATTTGGAAAGTGATATGTAGAAGCCCATAGAGGGCTAGGGTGAAAAATTAAACATCCTGAGATAAAAACTGAACAGAAGCTTTATGAGAAACTGCTTTGTGTTCTGTTAATTCATCTCGCAGACTTACAGCTTTCCCCTCAAGAAGTCTTTCGCTAAGACTGTTCTTGTGGAATTTGCAATGTGATATTTGGAAGCCCATGGAGGGCTATGGTGAAAAAGGAAATATCTTCTATTAAAAACACGGAAAAAGCTTTCTGATTACAGCTTTCCCCTCAAGAAGCCTTTCTCTAATACTGTTCTTGGGGAAATTGCAAAGTGATATTTGAAAGCTCATAGACGTCTATGGTTAAAAATGAAACATCTTCTGTAAAAACTGGAAAGAAGCTTTCTAAGAAACTGCTTTGTGTTCTGCAAATTCATCTCACAGAGTTACAGCATTCCCCTCAAGAAGCCTTTCGCTAATACTGTTCTTGTGGAATTTGCAAAGTGATAATTGGAAGGCCATAGAGGTCTACGGTGAAAAAGGAAATATCTTCAGTTAAAAAATGAAAAGAAGCTTTCTGAGAAACTGCTTTGTGTTCTGTTAATTCATCTCACAGAGTTGCAGCTTTCCCCTCAAGAAGTCGTTCATTAAGGATGTTCTTGTGGAATTTGCAAAGTGATATTTGGAAGCTCATAGAGGGCTATGGTGAAAAAGGAAATATCTTCCGTTAAAAACTGGAAAGAGGCTTTCTGACCAACTGCTTTGTGTTCTGATAATTCAACTCACAGAGTAACATCTTTCCCCTCAAGAAGCCTTTCGCTTAGACTGTTTTTGTGGAAATTGGAAAGTGATACTTAGAATCCCACAGAGGGCTATGGTGAAAAAGGAAATATCCTAAGATAATACTGAAAAGAAGCTTTATGAAAAACTACATTGTGTTCTGTTAATTCATCTCACAGACTTACAGCTTTCCCCTCAAGAAGCCTTTCGCTAAGACTGTGCTCGTGGAATTTGCAAAGTGATATTTGGAAGCCCATAGAGGGCTACGGTTAAAAAGGAAACATCTTCCGTTCAAAACTGGAAAGAAGGTTTCTGAGAATCTGTTTTGTGTGCCGTTAATTCATCTCACAGACTTACAGCTTTCCCCTCAAGAAGCCTTTCGCTAAGTCTGTTCTCATGGATTTTGCAAAGTGATATTTGGAAGCCCGTAGAGGGGTACGGTTAAAAAGGAAACATCTTCCATTAAAAACTGGAAAGATGCTTTCTGAGAAACTGCTTTGTGTTCTGTTAATTAATCTCACACAGTTACAGCTTTCCCCTCAAGAACACTTTCGCTGAGACTGTTCTTGTGGAATTTGCAAAGTGATATTTGGAGGCCCATAGGCGGTATGGTGAAAAAGGAAATAACTTCCGATAAAAACTGGAAAGAGGCTTTCTGAGAAACTGCTCTGTGTTCTGTTAATTCGTCTCACACAGTTACAGCTTTCCCCTTAAGAAGCCTTTCCGTAAGACAGTTCTTTTGGAATTTGCAATGTGATATTTGGAAGCCCATGCAGGGCTATGGTGAAAAAGGAAATATCTTCAGTTAAAAACTGGAAAGAAACTTTCTGAGAAACTGCTTTGTGTTCTGTTAATTCATCTCACAGAATTACAGCTTTCCCTTCAAGAAGCCTCTCCCTAAGACTGTTCTTGTGGAATTTTCACAGTGATATTTGAAAGCCCTTAGAGGGCTATGGTGAAAAAGGAAATATCCCATATAAAACCTGAAAAGAAGCTTTCTGAGAACCTGCTTTGTGTTCTGTTAATTCATCTCACAGTGTTGCAGCTTTCCCCTCAAGAAGTCGTTCATTAAGGATGTTCTTGTGGAATTTGCAAAGTGATATTTGAAAGCTCATAGAGGGCTATGGTGAAAAAGGAAATATCTTCCGTTAAAAACGGGAAAGAGGCTTTCTGACCAACTGCTTTGTGTTCTGATAATTCAACACACAGAGTAACATCTTTCCCCTCAAGAAGCCTTTCGCTTAGACTGTTTTTGTGGAAATTGGAAAGTGATACTTAGAATCCCACAGAGGGCTATGGTGAAAAAGGAAATATCCTAAGATAATACTGAAAAGAAGCTTTATGAAAAACTACATTGTGTTCTGTTAATTCATCTCACAGACTTACAGCTTTCCCCTCAAGAAGCCTTTCGCTAAGACTGTGCTCGTAGAATTTGCAAAGTGATATTTGGAAGCCCATAGAGGGCTACGGTTAAAAAGGAAACATCTTCCGTTCAAAACTGGAAAGAAGGTTTCTGAGAATCTGTTTTGTGTGCCGTTAATTCATCTCACAGACTTACAGCTTTCCCCTCAAGAAGCCTTTCGCTAAGTCTGTTCTCATGGATTTTGCAAAGTGATATTTGGAAGCCCGTAGAGGGGTACGGTTAAAAAGGAAACATCTTCCGTTAAAAACTGGAAAGATGCTTTCTGAGAAACTGCTTTGTGTTCTGTTAATTAATCTCACACAGTTACAGCTTTCCCCTCAAGAACCCTTTCGCTGAGACTGTTCTTGTGGAATTTGCAAAGTGATATTTGGAGGCCCATAGGCGGTATGGTGAAAAAGGAAATAACTTCCGATAAAAACTGGAAAGAGGCTTTCTGAGAAACTACTCTGTGTTCTGTTAATTCGTCTCACACAGTTACAGCATTCCCCTTAAGAAGCCTTTCCGTAAGACAGTTCTTTTGGAATTTGCAATGTGATATTTGGAAGCCCATGCAGGACTATGGTGAAAAAGGAAATATCTTCAGTTAAAAACTGGAAAGAAACTTTCTGAGAAACTGCTTTGTGTTCTGTTAATTCATCTCACAGAATTACAGCTTTCCCTTCAAGAAGCCTCTCCCTAAGACTGTTCTTGTGGAATTTTCACAGTGATATTTGAAAGCCCTTAGAGGGCTATGGTGAAAAAGGAAATATCCTATATAAAACCTGAAAAGAAGCTTTCTGAGAACCTGCTTTGTGTTCTGTTAATTCATCTCACAGAGTTGCAGCTTTCCCCTCAAGAAGTCGTTCATTAAGGATGTTCTTGTGGAATTTGCAAAGTGATATTTGGAAGACCATAGAGGGCTATGGTGAAAAAGGAAATATCCTACGATAAAAACCGAAAAGAAGCTTTCCGAGAAACGGCATGGTGTTCTCTTAATTCATCTCACCGAGTTGTAGCTTTCCCCTCAAGAAGCGATCACTAAGACTGTTCTTGTGGAATTTGCAAGGTGATATCTGGAAGCCCATAGAAGGCTATGGTGAGAAAGGAAATATCTTCCATTAAAAACTGGAAAGAGGCTTTCTGAGAAACTGCTTTGTGTTCTGTTAATTCATCTCACAGAGTTACAGCTTTCCCCTCAAGAAGACTTTTGCTAAGACTGTTCTTGTGGAATTTGCAAAGTGATATTTGGAAGCCGATAGAGGTCTATGGTGCAAAAGGAAACATCCTAAGATAAAAAATGAAAAGAAGCTTTCTGGGAAACTGCTTTGTGTTCTGTAGATTCATTTCACAGAGTTACAGCTTTCTCCTCAAGAAGCCTTTTGCAAAGGCTATTCTTGTGGCAATTGCAAAGTGGTATTTGGAAGCCCATCAAGGGCTAGGGTGAAAAGGGAAATATCTTCAGTTAAAAACTGAAAAGGATCTTTTTGAGAAACTGCTTTGTGTTATGTTTATTCATCTCACGGAGTTACAGCTTTCCCCTCAAGAAGCCTTTCGCTAAGACTGTTCTTGTGGTATTTGGAATGTGATATTTGGAAGCCCGTAGAGGGCTTTGGTGAAAAACGAAACATCTTCCGTTAAAACCTGGAAAGAAGCTTTCTGAGAAACTGCTTTGTGTTCTGTTAATTCATCTCGCAGAGTTACAGCTTTCCACTCAAGAAGCCTTTCGCTAAGACTGTTCTTCTGGAATGTGGAAAGTGATATGTAGAAGCCCATAGAGGGCTAGGGTGAAAAATTAAACATCCTGAGATAAAAACTGAACAGAAGCTTTATGAGAAACTGCTTTGTGTTCTGTTAATTCATCTCGCAGACTTACAGCTTTCCCCTCAAGAAGTCTTTCGCTAAGACTGTTCTTGTGGAATTTGCAATGTGATATTTGGAAGCCCATGGAGGGCTATGGTGAAAAAGGAAATATCTTCTGTTAAAAACACGGAAAAAGCTTTCTGATTACAGCTTTCCCCTCAAGAAGCCTTTCTCTAATACTGTTCTTGGGGAAATTGCAAAGTGATATTTGAAAGCTCATAGACGTCTATGGTTAAAAATGAAACATCTTCTGTAAAAACTGGAAAGAAGCTTTCTAAGAAACTGCTTTGTGTTCTGTAAATTCATCTCACAGAGTTACAGCATTCCCCTCAAGAAGCCTTTCGCTAATACTGTTCTTGTGGAATTTGCAAAGTGATAATTGGAAGGCCATAGAAGTCTACGGTGAAAAAGGAAATATCTTCAGTTAAAAAATGAAAAGAAGCTTTCTGAGAAACTGCTTTGTGTTCTGTTAATTCATCTCACAGAGTTACAGCTTTCCCCTCAGGAAGCCTTTCACTAAGACTGTTCTTGTGGAATTTGCAAAGTGCTATTTGGAAGCTCATAGAGGGCTATGGTGAAAAAGGAAATATCTTCCGTTAAAAACTGGAAAGAGGCTTTCTGACCAACTGCTTTGTGTTCTGATAATTCAACTCACAGAGTAACATCTTTCCCCTCAAGAAGCCTTTCGCTTAGACTGTTTTTGTGGAAATTGGAAAGTGATACTTAGAATCCCACAGAGGGCTATGGTGAAAAAGGAAATATCTTATATAAAACCTGAAAAGAAGCTTTCTGAGAACCTGCTTTGTGTTCTGTTAATTCATCTCACAGAGTTGCAGCTTTCCCCTCAAGAAGTCGTTCATTAAGGATGTTCTTGTGGAATTTGCAAAGTGATATTTGGAAGACCATAGAGGGCTATGGTGAAAAAGGAAATATCCTACGATAAAAACCGAAAAGAAGCTTTCCGAGAAACGGCATGGTGTTCTCTTAATTCATCTCACCGAGTTGTAGCTTTCCCCTCAAGAAGCGATCACTAAGACTGTTCTTGTGGAATTTGCAAGGTGATATCTGGAAGCCCATAGAAGGCTATGGTGAGAAAGGAAATATCTTCCATTAAAAACTGGAAAGAGGCTTTCTGAGAAACTGCTTTGTGTTCTGTTAATTCATCTCACAGAGTTACAGCTTTCCCCTCAAGAAGACTTTTGCTAAGACTGTTCTTGTGGAATTTGCAAAGTGATATTTGGAAGCCGATAGAGGTCTATGGTGCAAAAGGAAACATCCTAAGATAAAAAATGAAAAGAAGCTTTCTGGGAAACTGCTTTGTGTTCTGTAGATTCATTTCACAGAGTTACAGCTTTCTCCTCAAGAAGCCTTTTGCAAAGGCTATTCTTGTGGCAATTGCAAAGTGGTATTTGGAAGCCCATCAAGGGCTAGGGTGAAAAGGGAAATATCTTCAGTTAAAAACTGAAAAGGATCTTTTTGAGAAACTGCTTTGTGTTATGTTTATTCATCTCACGGAGTTACAGCTTTCCCCTCAAGAAGCCTTTCGCTAAGACTGTTCTTGTGGTATTTGGAATGTGATATTTGGAAGCCCGTAGAGGGCTTTGGTGAAAAACGAAACATCTTCCGTTAAAACCTGGAAAGAAGCTTTCTGAGAAACTGCTTTGTGTTCTGTTAATTCATCTCGCAGAGTTACAGCTTTCCACTCAAGAAGCCTTTCGCTAAGACTGTTCTTCTGGAATGTGGAAAGTGATATGTAGAAGCCCATAGAGGGCTAGGGTGAAAAATTAAACATCCTGAGATAAAAACTGAACAGAAGCTTTATGAGAAACTGCTTTGTGTTCTGTTAATTCATCTCGCAGACTTACAGCTTTCCCCTCAAGAAGTCTTTCGCTAAGACTGTTCTTGTGGAATTTGCAATGTGATATTTGGAAGCCCATGGAGGGCTATGGTGAAAAAGGAAATATCTTCTGTTAAAAACACGGAAAAAGCTTTCTGATTACAGCTTTCCCCTCAAGAAGCCTTTCTCTAATACTGTTCTTGGGGAAATTGCAAAGTGATATTTGAAAGCTCATAGACGTCTATGGTTAAAAATGAAACATCTTCTGTAAAAACTGGAAAGAAGCTTTCTAAGAAACTGCTTTGTGTTCTGTAAATTCATCTCACAGAGTTACAGCATTCCCCTCAAGAAGCCTTTCGCTAATACTGTTCTTGTGGAATTTGCAAAGTGATAATTGGAAGGCCATAGAAGTCTACGGTGAAAAAGGAAATATCTTCAGTTAAAAAATGAAAAGAAGCTTTCTGAGAAACTGCTTTGTGTTCTGTTAATTCATCTCACAGAGTTACAGCTTTCCCCTCAGGAAGCCTTTCACTAAGACTGTTCTTGTGTAATTTGCAAAGTGCTATTTGGAAGCTCATAGAGGGCTATGGTGAAAAAGGAAATATCTTCCGTTAAAAACTGGAAAGAGGCTTTCTGACCAACTGCTTTGTGTTCTGATAATTCAACTCACAGAGTAACATCTTTCCCCTCAAGAAGCCTTTCGCTTAGACTGTTTTTGTGGAAATTGGAAAGTGATACTTAGAATCCCACAGAGGGCTATGGTGAAAAAGGAAATATCTTATATAAAACCTGAAAAGAAGCTTTCTGAGAACCTGCTTTGTGTTCTGTTAATTCATCTCACAGAGTTGCAGCTTTCCCCTCAAGAAGTCGTTCATTAAGGATGTTCTTGTGGAATTTGCAAAGTGATGTTTGGAAGACCGTAGAGGGCTATGGTGAAAAAGGAAATATCCTACGATAAAAACCGAAAAGAAGCTTTCCAAGAAACGGCATGGTGTTCTCTTAATTCATCTCACCGAGTTGTAGCTTCCCCTCAAGAAGCGATCACTAAGACTGTTCTTGTGGAATTTGCAAGGTGATATCTGGAAGCCCATAGAAGGCTATGGTGAGAAAGGAAATATCTTCCATTAAAAACTGGAAAGAGGCTTTCTGAGAAACTGCTTTGTGTTCTGTTAATTCATCTCACAGAGTTACAGCTTTCCCCTCAAGAAGACTTTTGCTAAGACTGTTCTTGTGGAATTTGCAAAGTGATATTTGGAAGCCGATAGAGGTCTATGGTGCAAAAGGAAACATCCTAAGATAAAAACTGAAAAGAAGCTTTCTGGGAAACTGCTTTGTGTTCTGTAGATTCATTTCACAGAGTTACAGCTTTCTCCTCAAGAAGCCTTTTGCAAAGGCTATTCTTGTGGCAATTGCAAAGTGGTATTTGGAAGCCCATCAAGGGCTAGGGTGAAAAGGGAAATATCTTCAGTTAAAAACTGAAAAGGATCTTTTTGAGAAACTGCTTTGTGTTATGTTTATTCATCTCACGGAGTTACAGCTTTCCCCTCAAGAAGCCTTTCGCTAAGACTGTTCTTGTGGTATTTGGAATGTGATATTTGGAAGCCCGTAGAGGGCTTTGGTGAAAAACGAAACATCTTCCGTTAAAACCTGGAAAGAAGCTTTCTGAGAAACTGCTTTGTGTTCTGTTAATTCATCTCGCAGAGTTACAGCTTTCCACTCAAGAAGCCTTTCGCTAAGACTGTTCTTCTGGAATGTGGAAAGTGATATGTAGAAGCCCATAGAGGGCTAGGGTGAAAAATTAAACATCCTGAGATAAAAACTGAACAGAAGCTTTATGAGAAACTGCTTTGTGTTCTGTTAATTCATCTCGCAGACTTACAGCTTTCCCCTCAAGAAGTCTTTCGCTAAGACTGTTCTTGTGGAATTTGCAATGTGATATTTGGAAGCCCATGGAGGGCTATGGTGAAAAAGGAAATATCTTCTGTTAAAAACACGGAAAAAGCTTTCTGATTACAGCTTTCCCCTCAAGAAGCCTTTCTCTAATACTGTTCTTGGGGAAATTGCAAAGTGATATTTGAAAGCTCATAGACGTCTATGGTTAAAAATGAAACATCTTCTGTAAAAACTGGAAAGAAGCTTTCTAAGAAACTGCTTTGTGTTCTGTAAATTCATCTCACAGAGTTACAGCATTCCCCTCAAGAAGCCTTTCGCTAATACTGTTCTTGTGGAATTTGCAAAGTGATAATTGGAAGGCCATAGAAGTCTACGGTGAAAAAGGAAATATCTTCAGTTAAAAAATGAAAAGAAGCTTTCTGAGAAACTGCTTTGTGTTCTGTTAATTCATCTCACAGAGTTACAGCTTTCCCCTCAGGAAGCCTTTCACTAAGACTGTTCTTGTGTAATTTGCAAAGTGCTATTTGGAAGCTCATAGAGGGCTATGGTGAAAAAGGAAATATCTTCCGTTAAAAACTGGAAAGAGGCTTTCTGACCAACTGCTTTGTGTTCTGATAATTCAACTCACAGAGTAACATCTTTCCCCTCAAGAAGCCTTTCGCTTAGACTGTTTTTGTGGAAATTGGAAAGTGATACTTAGAATCCCACAGAGGGCTATGGTGAAAAAGGAAATATCTTATATAAAACCTGAAAAGAAGCTTTCTGAGAACCTGCTTTGTGTTCTGTTAATTCATCTCACAGAGTTGCAGCTTTCCCCTCAAGAAGTCGTTCATTAAGGATGTTCTTGTGGAATTTGCAAAGTGATGTTTGGAAGACCATAGAGGGCTATGGTGAAAAAGGAAATATCCTACGATAAAAACCGAAAAGAAGCTTTCCGAGAAACGGCATGGTGTTCTCTTAATTCATCTCACCGAGTTGTAGCTTTCCCCTCAAGAAGCGATCACTAAGACTGTTCTTGTGGAATTTGCAAGGTGATATCTGGAAGCCCATAGAAGGCTATGGTGAGAAAGGAAATATCTTCCATTAAAAACTGGAAAGAGGCTTTCTGAGAAACTGCTTTGTGTTCTGTTAATTCATCTCACAGAGTTACAGCTTTCCCCTCAAGAAGACTTTTGCTAAGACTGTTCTTGTGGAATTTGCAAAGTGATATTTGGAAGCCGATAGAGGTCTATGGTGCAAAAGGAAACATCCTAAGATAAAAACTGAAAAGAAGCTTTCTGGGAAACTGCTTTGTGTTCTGTAGATTCATTTCACAGAGTTACAGCTTTCTCCTCAAGAAGCCTTTTGCAAAGGCTATTCTTGTGGCAATTGCAAAGTGGTATTTGGAAGCCCATCAAGGGCTAGGGTGAAAAAGGAAATATCTTCAGTTAAAAACTGAAAAGGATCTTTTTGAGAAACTGCTTTGTGTTATGTTTATTCATCTCACGGTGTTACAGCTTTCCCCTCAAGAAGCCTTTCGCTAAGACTGTTCTTGTGGAATTTGGAATGTGATATTTGGAAGCCCGTAGAGGGCTTTGGTGAAAAATGAAACATCTTCCGTTAAAACCTGGAAAGAAGCTTTCTGAGAAACTGCTTTGTGTTCTGTTAATTCATCTCGCAGAGTTACAGCTTTCCACTCAAGAAGCCTTTCGCTAAGACTGTTCTTCTGGAATTTGGAAAGTGATATGTAGAAGCCCATAGAGGGCTAGGGTGAAAAATTAAACATCCTGAGATAAAAACTGAACAGAAGCTTTATGAGAAACTGCTTTGTGTTCTGTTAATTCATCTCGCAGACTTACAGCTTTCCCCTCAAGAAGTCTTTCGCTAAGACTGTTCTTGTGGAATTTGCAATGTGATATTTGGAAGCCCATGGAGGGCTATGGTGAAAAAGGAAATATCTTCTGTTAAAAACACGGAAAAAGCTTTCTGATTACAGCTTTCCCCTCAAGAAGCCTTTCTCTAATACTGTTCTTGGGGAAATTGCAAAGTGATATTTGAAAGCTCATAGACGTCTATGGTTAAAAATGAAACATCTTCTGTAAAAACTGGAAAGAAGCTTTCTAAGAAACTGCTTTGTGTTCTGCAAATTCATCTCACAGAGTTACAGCATTCCCCTCAAGAAGCCTTTCGCTAATACTGTTCTTGTGGAATTTGCAAAGTGATAATTGGAAGGCCATAGAGGTCTACGGTGAAAAAGGAAATATCTTCAGTTAAAAAATGAAAAGAAGCTTTCTGAGAAACTGCTTTGTGTTCTGTTAATTCATCTCACAGAGTTACAGCTTTCCCCTCAGAAAGCCTTTCACTAAGACTGTTCTTGTGGAATTTGCAAAGTGATATTTGGAAGCTCATAGAGGGCTATGGTGAAAAAGGAAATATCTTCCGTTAAAAACTGGAAAGAGGCTTTCTGACCAACTGCTTTGTGTTCTGATAATTCAACTCACAGAGTAACATCTTTCCCCTCAAGAAGCCTTTCGCTTAGACTGTTTTTGTGGAAATTGGAAAGTGATACTTAGAATCCCACAGAGGGCTATGGTGAAAAAGGAAATATCCTAAGATAATACTGAAAAGAAGCTTTATGAAAAACTACATTGTGTTCTGTTAATTCATCTCACAGACTTACAGCTTTCCCCTCAAGAAGCCTTTCGCTAAGACTGTGCTCGTGGAATTTGCAAAGTGATATTTGGAAGCCCATAGAGGGCTACGGTAAAAAAGGAAACATCTTCCGTTCAAAACTGGAAAGAAGGTTTCTGAGAATCTGTTTTGTGTGCCGTTAATTCATCTCACAGACTTACAGCTTTCCCCTCAAGAAGCCTTTCGCTAAGTCTGTTCTCATGGATTTTGCAAAGTGATATTTGGAAGCCCGTAGAGGGGTATGGTTAAAAAGGAAACATCTTCCGTTAAAAACTGGAAAGATGCTTTCTGAGAAACTGCTTTGTGTTCTGTTAATTAATCTCACACAGTTACAGCTTTCCCCTCAAGAACCCTTTCGCTGAGACTGTTCTTGTGGAATTTGCAAAGTGATATTTGGAGGCCCATAGGCGGTATGGTGATAAAGGAAATAACTTCCGATAAAAACTGGAAAGAGGCTTTCTGAGAAACTGCTCTGTGTTCTGTTAATTCGTCTCACACAGTTACAGCTTTCCCCTTTAGAAGCCTTTCCGTAAGACAGTTCTTTTGGAATTTGCAATGTGATATTTGGAAGCCCATGCAGGGCTATGGTGAAAAAGGAAATATCTTCAGTTAAAAACTGGAAAGAAACTTTCTGAGAAACTGCTTTGTGTTCTGTTAATTCATCTCACAGAATTACAGCTTTCCCTTCAAGAAGCCTCTCCCTAAGACTGTTCTTGTGGAATTTTCACAGTGATATTTGAAAGCCCTTAGAGGGCTATGGTGAAAAAGGAAATATCCTATATAAAACCTGAAAAGAAGCTTTCTGAGAACCTGCTTTGTGTTCTGTTAATTCATCTCACAGAGTTGCAGCTTTCCCCTCAAGAAGTCGTTCATTAAGGATGTTCTTGTGGAATTTGCAAAGTGATATTTGGAAGCTCATAGAGGGCTATGGTGAAAAAGGAAATATCTTCCGTTAAAAACTGGAAAGAGGCTTTCTGACCAACTGCTTTGTGTTCTGATAATTCAACTCACAGAGTAACATCTTTCCCCTCAAGAAGCCTTTCGCTTAGACTGTTTTTGTGGAAATTGGAAAGTGATACTTAGAATCCCACAGAGGGCTATGGTGAAAAAGGAAATATCCTAAGATAATACTGAAAAGAAGCTTTATGAAAAACTACATTGTGTTCTGTTAATTCATCTCACAGACTTACAGCTTTCCCCTCAAGAAGCCTTTCGCTAAGACTGTGCTCGTAGAATTTGCAAAGTGATATTTGGAAGCCCATAGAGGGCTACGGTTAAAAAGGAAACATCTTCCGTTCAAAACTGGAAAGAAGGTTTCTGAGAATCTGTTTTGTGTGCCGTTAATTCATCTCACAGACTTACAGCTTTCCCCTCAAGAAGCCTTTCGCTAAGTCTGTTCTCATGGATTTTGCAAAGTGATATTTGGAAGCCCGTAGAGGGGTACGGTTAAAAAGGAAACATCTTCCGTTAAAAACTGGAAAGATGCTTTCTGAGAAACTGCTTTGTGTTCTGTTAATTAATCTCACACAGTTACAGCTTTCCCCTCAAGAACCCTTTCGCTGAGACTGTTCTTGTGGAATTTGCAAAGTGATATTTGGAGGCCCATAGGCGGTATGGTGAAAAAGGAAATAACTTCCGATAAAAACTGGAAAGAGGCTTTCTGAGAAACTGCTCTGTGTTCTGTTAATTCGTCTCACACAGTTACAGCTTTCCCCTTAAGAAGCCTTTCCGTAAGACAGTTCTTTTGGAATTTGCAATGTGATATTTGGAAGCCCATGCAGGGCTATGGTGAAAAAGGAAATATCTTCAGTTAAAAACTGGAAAGAAACTTTCTGAGAAACTGCTTTGTGTTCTGTTAATTCATCTCACAGAATTACAGCTTTCCCTTCAAGAAGCCTCTCCCTAAGACTGTTCTTGTGGAATTTTCACAGTGATATTTGAAAGCCCTTAGAGGGCTATGGTGAAAAAGGAAATATCCTATATAAAACCTGAAAAGAAGCTTTCTGAGAACCTGCTTTGTGTTCTGTTAATTCATCTCACAGTGTTGCAGCTTTCCCCTCAAGAAGTCGTTCATTAAGGATGTTCTTGTGGAATTTGCAAAGTGATATTTGGAAGCTCATAGAGGGCTATGGTGAAAAAGGAAATATCTTCCGTTAAAAACGGGAAAGAGGCTTTCTGACCAACTGCTTTGTGTTCTGATAATTCAACTCACAGAGTAACATCTTTCCCCTCAAGAAGCCTTTCGCTTAGACTGTTTTTGTGGAAATTGGAAAGTGATACTTAGAATCCCACAGAGGGCTATGGTGAAAAAGGAAATATCCTAAGATAATACTGAAAAGAAGCTTTATGAAAAACTACATTGTGTTCTGTTAATTCATCTCACAGACTTACAGCTTTCCCCTCAAGAAGCCTTTCGCTAAGACTGTGCTCGTAGAATTTGCAAAGTGATATTTGGAAGCCCATAGAGGGCTACGGTTAAAAAGGAAACATCTTCCGTTCAAAACTGGAAAGAAGGTTTCTGAGAATCTGTTTTGTGTGCCGTTAATTCATCTCACAGACTTACAGCTTTCCCCTCAAGAAGCCTTTCGCTAAGTCTGTTCTCATGGATTTTGCAAAGTGATATTTGGAAGCCCGTAGAGGGGTACGGTTAAAAAGGAAACATCTTCCGTTAAAAACTGGAAAGATGCTTTCTGAGAAACTGCTTTGTGTTCTGTTAATTAATCTCACACAGTTACAGCTTTCCCCTCAAGAACACTTTCGCTGAGACTGTTCTTGTGGAATTTGCAAAGTGATATTTGGAGGCCCATAGGCGGTATGGTGAAAAAGGAAATAACTTCCGATAAAAACTGGAAAGAGGCTTTCTGAGAAACTGCTCTGTGTTCTGTTAATTCGTCTCACACAGTTACAGCATTCCCCTTAAGAAGCCTTTCCGTAAGACAGTTCTTTTGGAATTTGCAATGTGATATTTGGAAGCCCATGCAGGACTATGGTGAAAAAGGAAATATCTTCAGTTAAAAACTGGAAAGAAACTTTCTGAGAAACTGCTTTGTGTTCTGTTAATTCATCTCACAGAATTACAGCTTTCCCTTCAAGAAGCCTCTCCCTAAGACTGTTCTTGTGGAATTTTCACAGTGATATTTGAAAGCCCTTAGAGGGCTATGGTGAAAAAGGAAATATCCTATATAAAACCTGAAAAGAAGCTTTCTGAGAACCTGCTTTGTGTTCTGTTAATTCATCTCACAGAGTTGCAGCTTTCCCCTCAAGAAGTCGTTCATTAAGGATGTTCTTGTGGAATTTGCAAAGTGATATTTGGAAGCTCATAGAGGGCTATGGTGAAAAAGGAAATATCTTCCGTTAAAAACTGGAAAGAGGCTTTCTGACCAACTGCTTTGTGTTCTGATAATTCAACTCACAGAGTAACATCTTTCCCCTCAAGAAGCCTTTCGCTTAGACTGTTTTTGTGGAAATTGGAAAGTGATACTTAGAATCCCACAGAGGGCTATGGTGAAAAAGGAAATATCTTATATAAAACCTGAAAAGAAGCTTTCTGAGAACCTGCTTTGTGTTCTGTTAATTCATCTCACAGAGTTGCAGCTTTCCCCTCAAGAAGTCGTTCATTAAGGATGTTCTTGTGGAATTTGCAAAGTGATGTTTGGAAGACCATAGAGGGCTATGGTGAAAAAGGAAATATCCTACGATAAAAACCGAAAAGAAGCTTTCCGAGAAACGGCATGGTGTTCTCTTAATTCATCTCACCGAGTTGTAGCTTTCCCCTCAAGAAGCGATCACTAAGACTGTTCTTGTGGAATTTGCAAGGTGATATCTGGAAGCCCATAGAAGGCTATGGTGAGAAAGGAAATATCTTCCATTAAAAACTGGAAAGAGGCTTTCTGAGAAACTGCTTTGTGTTCTGTTAATTCATCTCACAGTTTACAGCTTTCCGCTCAAGAAGACTTTTGCTAAGACTGTTCTTGTGGAATTTGCAAAGTGATATTTGGAAGCCGATAGAGGTCTATGGTGCAAAAGGAAACATCCTAAGATAAAAACTGAAAAGAAGCTTTCTGGGAAACTGCTTTGTGTTCTGTAGATTCATTTCACAGAGTTACAGCTTTCTCCTCAAGAAGCCTTTTGCAAAGGCTATTCTTGTGGCAATTGCAAAGTGGTATTTGGAAGCCCATCAAGGGCTAGGGTGAAAAAGGAAATATCTTCAGTTAAAAACTGAAAAGGATCTTTTTGAGAAACTGCTTTGTGTTATGTTTATTCATCTCACGGAGTTACAGCTTTCCCCTCAAGAAGCCTTTCGCTAAGACTGTTCTTGTGGAATTTGGAATGTGATATTTGGAAGCCCGTAGAGGGCTTTGGTGAAAAAGGAAACATCTTCCGTTAAAACCTGGAAAGAAGCTTTCTGAGAAACTGCTTTGTGTTCTGTTAATTCATCTCGCAGAGTTACAGCTTTCCACTCAAGAAGCCTTTCGCTAAGACTGTTCTTCTGGAATTTGGAAAGTGATATGTAGAAGCCCATAGAGGGCTAGGGTGAAAAATTAAACATCCTGAGATAAAAACTGAACAGAAGCTTTATGAGAAACTGCTTTGTGTTCTGTTAATTCATCTCGCAGACTTACAGCTTTCCCCTCAAGAAGTCTTTCGCTAAGACTGTTCTTGTGGAATTTGCAATGTGATATTTGGAAGCCCATGGAGGGCTATGGTGAAAAAGGAAATATCTTCTGTTAAAAACACGGAAAAAGCTTTCTGATTACAGCTTTCCCCTCAAGAAGCCTTTCTCTAATACTGTTCTTGGGGAAATTGCAAAGTGATATTTGAAAGCTCATAGACGTCTATGGTTAAAAATGAAACATCTTCTGTAAAAACTGGAAAGAAGCTTTCTAAGAAACTGCTTTGTGTTCTGCAAATTCATCTCACAGAGTTACAGCATTCCCCTCAAGAAGCCTTTCGCTAATACTGTTCTTGTGGAATTTGCAAAGTGATAATTGGAAGGCCATAGAGGTCTACGGTGAAAAAGGAAATATCTTCAGTTAAAAAATGAAAAGAAGCTTTCTGAGAAACTGCTTTGTGTTCTGTTAATTCATCTCACAGAGTTACAGCTTTCCCCTCAGAAAGCCTTTCACTAAGACTGTTCTTGTGGAATTTGCAAAGTGATATTTGGAAGCTCATAGAGGGCTATGGTGAAAAAGGAAATATCTTCCGTTAAAAACTGGAAAGAGGCTTTCTGACCAACTGCTTTGTGTTCTGATATTTCAACTCACAGAGTAACATCTTTCCCCTCAAGAAGCCTTTCGCTTAGACTGTTTTTGTGGAAATTGGAAAGTGATACTTAGAATCCCACAGAGGGCTATGGTGAAAAAGGAAATATCCTAAGATAATACTGAAAAGAAGCTTTATGAAAAACTACATTGTGTTCTGTTAATTCATCTCACAGACTTACAGCTTTCCCCTCAAGAAGCCTTTCGCTAAGACTGTGCTCGTGGAATTTGCAAAGTGATATTTGGAAGCCCATAGAGGGCTACGGTTAAAAAGGAAACATCTTCCGTTCAAAACTGGAAAGAAGGTTTCTGAGAATCTGTTTTGTGTGCCGTTAATTCATCTCACAGACTTACAGCTTTCCCCTCAAGAAGCCTTTCGCTAAGTCTGTTCTCATGGATTTTGCAAAGTGATATTTGGAAGCCCGTAGAGGGGTACGGTTAAAAAGGAAACACTTCCGTTAAAAACTGGAAAGATGCTTTCTGAGAAACTGCTTTGTGTTCTGTTAATTAATCTCACACAGTTACAGCTTTCCCCTCAAGAACCCTTTCGCTGAGACTGTTCTTGTGGAATTTGCAAAGTGATATTTGGAGGCCCATAGGCGGTAAGGTGAAAAAGGAAATAACTTCCGATAAAACTGGAAAGAGGCTTTCTGAGAAACTGCTCTGTGTTCTGTTAATTCGTCTCACACAGTTACAGCTTTCCCCTTAAGAAGCCTTTCCGTAAGACAGTTCTTTTGGAATTTGCAATGTGATATTTGGAAGCCCATGCAGGGCTATGGTGAAAAAGGAAATATCTTCAGTTAAAAACTGGAAAGAAACTTTCTGAGAAACTGCTTTGTGTTCTGTTAATTCATCTCACAGAATTACAGCTTTCCCTTCAAGAAGCCTCTCCCTAAGACTGTTCTTGTGGAATTTTCACAGTGATATTTGAAAGCCCTTAGAGGGCTATGGTGAAAAGGGAAATATCTTCAGTTAAAAACTGAAAAGGATCTTTTTGAGAAACTGCTTTGTGTTATGTTTATTCATCTCACGGAGTTACAGCTTTCCCCTCAAGAAGCCTTTCGCTAAGACTGTTCTTGTGGTATTTGGAATGTGATATTTGGAAGCCCGTAGAGGGCTTTGGTGAAAAACGAAACATCTTCCGTTAAAACCTGGAAAGAAGCTTTCTGAGAAACTGCTTTGTGTTCTGTTAATTCATCTCGCAGAGTTACAGCTTTCCACTCAAGAAGCCTTTCGCTAAGACTGTTCTTCTGGAATTTGGAAAGTGATATGTAGAAGCCCATAGAGGGCTAGGGTGAAAAATTAAACATCCTGAGATAAAAACTGAACAGAAGCTTTATGAGAAACTGCTTTGTGTTCTGTTAATTCATCTCGCAGACTTACAGCTTTCCCCTCAAGAAGTCTTTCGCTAAGACTGTTCTTGTGGAATTTGCAATGTGATATTTGGAAGCCCATGGAGGGCTATGGTGAAAAAGGAAATATCTTCTGTTAAAAACACGGAAAAAGCTTTCTGATTACAGCTTTCCCCTCAAGAAGCCTTTCTCTAATACTGTTCTTGGGGAAATTGCAAAGTGATATTTGAAAGCTCATAGACGTCTATGGTTAAAAATGAAACATCTTCTGTAAAAACTGGAAAGAAGCTTTCTAAGAAACTGCTTTGTGTTCTGTAAATTCATCTCACAGAGTTACAGCATTCCCCTCAAGAAGCCTTTCGCTAATACTGTTCTTGTGGAATTTGCAAAGTGATAATTGGAAGGCCATAGAGGTCTACGGTGAAAAAGGAAATATCTTCAGTTAAAAAATGAAAAGAAGCTTTCTGAGAAACTGCTTTGTGTTCTGTTAATTCATCTCACAGAGTTACAGCTTTCCCCTCAGGAAGCCTTTCACTAAGACTGTTCTTGTGGAATTTGCAAAGTGCTATTTGGAAGCTCATAGAGGGCTATGGTGAAAAAGGAAATATCTTCCGTTCAAAACTGGAAAGAGGCTTTCTGACCAACTGCTTTGTGTTCTGATAATTCAACTCACAGAGTAACATCTTTCCCCTCAAGAAGCCTTTCGCTTAGACTGTTTTTGTGGAAATTGGAAAGTGATACTTAGAATCCCACAGAGGGCTATGGTGAAAAAGGAAATATCCTAAGATAATACTGAAAAGAAGCTTTATGAAAAACTACATTGTGTTCTGTTAATTCATCTCACAGACTTACAGCTTTCCCCTCAAGAAGCCTTTCGCTAAGACTGTGCTCGTAGAATTTGCAAAGTGATATTTGGAAGCCCATAGAGGGCTACGGTTAAAAAGGAAACATCTTCCGTTCAAAACTGGAAAGAAGGTTTCTGAGAATCTGTTTTGTGTGCCGTTAATTCATCTCACAGACTTACAGCTTTCCCCTCAAGAAGCCTTTCGCTAAGTCTGTTCTCATGGATTTTGCAAAGTGATATTTGGAAGCCCGTAGAGGGGTACGGTTAAAAAGGAAACATCTTCCGTTAAAAACTGGAAAGATGCTTTCTGAGAAACTGCTTTGTGTTCTGTTAATTAATCTCACACAGTTACAGCTTTCCCCTCAAGAACACTTTCGCTGAGACTGTTCTTGTGGAATTTGCAAAGTGATATTTGGAGGCCCATAGGCGGTATGGTGAAAAAGGAAATAACTTCCGATAAAAACTGGAAAGAGGCTTTCTGAGAAACTGCTCTGTGTTCTGTTAATTCGTCTCACACAGTTACAGCTTTCCCCTTAAGAAGCCTTTCCGTAAGACAGTTCTTTTGGAATTTGCAATGTGATATTTGGAAGCCCATGCAGGGCTATGGTGAAAAGGGAAATATCTTCAGTTAAAAACTGGAAAGAAACTTTCTGAGAAACTGCTTTGTGTTCTGTTAATTCATCTCACAGAATTACAGCTTTCCCTTCAAGAAGCCTCTCCCTAAGACTGTTCTTGTGGAATTTTCACAGTGATATTTGAAAGCCCTTAGAGGGCTATGGTGAAAAAGGAAATATCCTATATAAAACCTGAAAAGAAGCTTTCTGAGAACCTGCTTTGTGTTCTGTTAATTCATCTCACAGAGTTGCAGCTTTCCCCTCAAGAAGTCGTTCATTAAGGATGTTCTTGTGGAATTTGCAAAGTGATATTTGGAAGACCATAGAGGGCTATGGTGAAAAAGGAAATATCCTACGATAAAAACCGAAAAGAAGCTTTCCGAGAAACGGCATGGTGTTCTCTTAATTCATCTCACCGAGTTGTAGCTTTCCCCTCAAGAAGCGATCACTAAGACTGTTCTTGTGGAATTTGCAAGGTGATATCTGGAAGCCCATAGAAGGCTATGGTGAGAAAGGAAATATCTTAGATTGAAAACTGGAAAGAGGCTTTCTGAGTAACGGTTTTGTGTTCTGTTAATTCATCTCACAGAGTTACAGCTTTCCCCTCAAGAAGACTTTTGCTAAGACTGTTCTTGTGGAATTTGCAAAGTGATATTTGGAAGCCGATAGAGGTCTGTGGTGCAAAAGGAAACATCCTAAGATAAAAACTGAAAAGAAGCTTTCTGGGAAACTGCTTTGTGTTCTGTAGATTCATTTCACAGAGTTACAGCTTTCTCCTCAAGAAGCCTTTTGCAAAGGCTATTTTTGTGGCATTTGCAAAGTGGTATTTAGAAGCCCATCAAGGGCTAGGGTGAAAAAGGAAATATCTTCAGTTAAAAACTGAAAAGGATCTTTTTGAGAAACTGCTTTGTGTTATGTTTATTCATCTCACAGAGTTACAGCTTTCCCCTCAATAAGCCTTTCGCTAAGACTGTTCTTGTGGAATTTGGAATGTGATATTTGGAAGCCCGTAGAGGGCTATGGTGAAAAAGGAAATATCTTCTGTTAAAACCTGGAAAGAAGCTTTCTGAGAAACTGCTTTGTGTCCTGTTAATTCATTTCACAGAGATACAGCTTTCACTTCAAGAAGCCTTTCGCTAAGAATGCTTTGTGGAATTTGTGAGGTGATATTTGGAGGCCGATAGAGGGCTATGGTGAAAAAGGAAATATCTTTAGTTAAAAACTGAAAAAAAGATTTCTGAGAAAATGCTTTGTGTTCTGTTAATTCATCTCACAGAGTTACAGCTTACCCCTCAAGAAGCCTTTCGCTAAGTCTGTTCTTGTGGAATTTGGAATGTGATATTTGGAAGCCCGTAGAGGGCTTTGGTGAAAAACGAAACATCTTCCGTTAAAACCTGGAAAGAAGCTTTCTGAGAAACTGCTTTGTGTTCTGTTAATTCATCTCACAGAGTTACAGCTTTCCACTCAAGAAGCCTTTCGCTAAGACTGTTCTTCTGGAATTTGGAAAGTGATATGTAGAAGCCCATAGAGGGCTAGGGTGAAAAATTAAACATCCTGAGATAAAAACTGAACAGAAGCTTTATGAGAAACTGCTTTGTGTTCTGTTAATTCATCTCGCAGACTTACAGCTTTCCCCTCAAGAAGCCTTTCGCTAAGTCTGTTCTTGTGGAATTTAAACAGTGATATTTGGAAGCCCATAGGGTGCTTTGGTGAAAAAAAAATATCTTCCGTTAAAAACTGGAAAGAAGCTTTCTGCGAAACTGCTTTGTGTTCTATTAATTCATCTCAGGGAGTTGCAGCTTTCCCTACAAGAAGCCTTTCGCTAAGACTGTTCTTGTGCAATTTGGGAAGTGATATATAGAAGCCCATAGAGGGCTATGGTGAAAAAGGAAATATCTTAAGATAAAAACTGAAAAGAAGCTTTCTGAGAAACTCCTTTGTGTTCTGTTAGTTCATCTAACATAGTTACAGCTTGCCCCTCAAGAAGCAGTTCACTAAGACTGTTCTTGTGAAATTTGCCTTGTGTTCTGTTAATTCATCGCTCAGAGTTACAGCTTTCCACTCAAGGAGCCGTTCACTAAGACTGTTTTTCTGAAAATTGGAAAGTGATATTAGGAAGCCCATAGAGGGCTATTGTGGAAAAGGAAATATTTTCCGTTAAAAACTGGAAAGAAACTTTAAGAGAAACTGACTTGTGTTCTGTTAATTCATCTCACAGAGTTACAGCTTTCCCCTCAAGAAGCCTTTCGCTAAGTCTCTTCTTGCGGAATTTTCAAAGTGATATTCAGAAGCCCATAGAGGGCTAAGGAGAAAAAGGAAATATCTTCAGTTTAAAACTGGAAAGAAGCTTTTTGAGAAACTCCTCTGTGTTCTCTTAAATCATCTCACAGAGTTACAGCTTTCCACTCAAGAAGTCTTTCGCTAAGATTGTTCTTGTGGAATTTGCAAAGTGAAATTTGGAAGCCCTTAGAGGGCTATGGTGAAAAACGAAATATCTTCCGTTAAAAACCGAAAAGAAACTTTCTGAGAAACTGCTTTGTGTTCTGTTAGTTCATCTCACAGAGTTAAAGCTTTCCCCTCAAGAAGCCGTTCACTTGGACTTTTCTTGTGAAATTTTAAAAGTGATATTTGGAAACCCATTGAAGGCTATGGTGAAAAAGGAAATATCTTCCTTTAATAACTGGAAAGAAACTTTCTGAGAAACTGCCGTATGTTCTGTTAATACATCTCACCGAGTTACAGCTTTCCTCTCAAGAAGCCTTTCTGTAAGGCTCGTCTTGTGGAATTTGCAAAGTGATATTTGGAAGCCCATAGAGGAATATGGTGAAAAAGGAAATATCTTCCATTAAAAACTGGAAGTTAGATTTCTGAAAAACTGCTTTGTGTTCTGTTAATTCATCTCACAGATTTACAGCTTTCCCCTCAAGAAGCCATTCACTAAGACTCTTCTTGTGAAATTTGCCTTGTGTTCTGTTAATTCATCTCTCAGAGTTTCAGCTTTCCACTCAAGGAGCCGTTCACTAAGACTGTTCTTGTGAAAATTGGAAAGTGATATTAGGAATCCCATAGAGGGCTATTGTGGAAAAGGAAATAGTTTCCGTTAAAAACTGGAAAGAAGCTTTATGAGAACCTGACTTGTGTTCTGTTAATTCATCTCACAGAGTTACAGCTTTCCCCTGAAGAATCCTTTCGCTAAGGCGCTTCTTGGGGGATTTTCAAAGTGATATTTGGAACCCCATAGAGGGCTATGGTGAAAAAGGAAATATCTTCAGTGAAAAACCGGAAAGAAACTTTCTGAGAGACTGCTTTGTGTTCTGTTTATACATCACACTATGTTAGACTTTTCCACTCAAGAAGCCTTTGGCAAAAACCGGTCTTTTGGAATTTGCAAAGTGATATTTGGAAGCCCATAATGTGCCATGGTGAAAAAGAAATTATCTTCAGTTGAAAACTGGAATGAAGCTTTCTGAGAGACTGCTTTGTGTTCTGTTAATTCATCTCAAAAAGTTTCAGCTTTCCCCTCAAGAAGCCTTTCGCTAAGACTGTTCTTGTCTAATTTGCAAAGTGTTATTTGGAAGCCCTTAGAGGCCTATGGTGAAAAAAGAAATGTCTTAAGTAAAAACTGAAAAGAAGCTTTCAGAGAAACTGCTTTGTGTTCTGTTAATTCATCTTCCAGAGTTACAGCTTTCCCCTCAAAAAGACTTTCGCTAAGACTGTTCTTGTGGAATTTGCAAAGTGATATTTGGAAGCCCAGAGAATTCTATGGTGAAAAAGAAATATCGACCGCTAAAAACTGGAAAGAAGCTTTCTGAGAAACTGGTTTGTGTTCTGTTAATTCATCTCACACAGTTACAGCTTTCCCTTCAAGAAGCCGTTCACTAAGTCTCTTCTTGTGGAAATGAAAAGTGAGATTACGAAGCCCATAGTGTGCTACGGTGAAAAAGGAAATATCTTCATTTAAAAACTGGAAAGAAGACTTCTGAGAAACTGTTTTGTGTTCTGTTAATTCATCTCACAGAGTTACACCTTTCACCTGAAGAAGCCTTTCCCTAAGACTGTTCTTGTGGAATTTGTAAAGTGATGATTGGAAGCCCATAGTGGGCTATGGTGAAAATGAGAATATCTTTAGTTGAAAACTGCAAAGAAGATTTCTGAGAAGCTACTTTGTGTTTTGTTAATTCATCTCACCGAGTTACAGCTTTCCCCTCATGAAGCCATTAACTAAGACTGTTCTTGTGGAATTTGCAAGGTGATATATGGAAGCCCATACAGGTCTATGTTGAAAAAGGAAATATCTTCGGTTAAAAACTGGAAAGAGGCTTTCTACGAAACTGTTTTGGGATCTGTTAATTCATTTCACAGAGTAACAGCTTTCCAATCAGGAAGCCTTTCGCTAAGACTGTTCTTGTGGAATTTGCAAAGTGATATTTGGAAGCCCATAGAGGACAATGGTGAAAAAGGAAATATTCTAAGATAAAAACTGAAAAGAAGCTTTCTGAGACACTGCTTTTTGTTTTGTTAATTCATTTCACAGACTTACAGCTTTCCCCTCAAGTAGCCTTTTGCTAAGGCTGTTCTTGTGGCATTCGAAAAGTGGTATTTGGAAGCCCATTGAGGGCTAGCGTGAAAAAGGAAACATCTTCAGTTAAAAACTGGAAAAAAGCTTTCTGAGAAACTTCTTTGAGTTCTGTTAATTCGTCTCACAGAGTTATAGCTTTCCCCTCAGGAAGACTTTCGCTAAGACTGTTCTTGAGGAATATGTAAAGTGATATTTGGAAGCCCATAGACGGCTAAGGTAAAAAAGGAAATATCATCAGTTAACAACTGGAAAGAAGCTGTCTGTGAAACTGCTTTCGGTTCTGTTAATTCATCTCACAGAATTACAGCTTTCCCCTAAAGTAGCCTTTTGCTAAGACTGTTCTTGTGGAATTTGCAAAGTGATATTCTGAATCCCATAGAGGTCTATGGTGAAAAAGGAAATATCCTAAATAAAAACTGAAAAGAAGCTCTCTGAGGGCTACAACTTTACCTTCAGGAAGCCTTTCGCTAAGACTGTTCATGTAGAATATAAAGTGATATTTAGAAACCCATAGAGGGCTATGGTGAAAAAGGGAATATCCTATTTAAAACCTGAAAAGAAGCTTTCTGAGAACCTGCTTTGTGTTATGTTAATTCATCTCACACAGTTGCAGCTTTCCCCTCACGAAGCCGTTCATTAAGGCTGTTCTTGTGGAATTTGAAAAGTGATAATTGGAAGACCATAGAGGGCTATGGTGAAAAAGGAAATATCCTACGATAAAAACCGAAAAGAAGCTTTCCGAGAAATGGCATTGTGTTCTCTTAATTCATCTCACGGAGTTGTAGCTTTCCCCTCAAGAAGCCGATCACTATGACTATTCTTGTGGACTTTGCAAGGTGATAGCTGGAAGCCCATAGAAGGCTATGGTGAGAAAGGAAATATTTTCCTTTAAAAACTGGAAAGAGGCTTTCTGAGAAACTGCTTTGTGCTCTGTTAATTCATCTCACAGAGTTACAGCTTTCCCCTCAGGAAGACTTTCGCTAAGACAGTTCTTGTGGAATTAGCAAAGTGATATTTGGAAGCCGATAGAGGTCTATGGTGCAAAAGGAAATATCCTAAGATAAGAACTGAAAAGAAGCTTTCTGGGAAACTGCTTTGTGTTCTGTTGATTCATTTCACAGAGTTACAGCTTTCTCCTCAAGAAGCCTTTTGCCAAGGCTGTTCTTGTGGCATTTGCAAAGTGGTATTTGGAAGCCCATCAAGGGTTAGGGTTAAAAAAAATTATCTTCAGTTAAAAACTGAAAAGAATCTTTCTGAGAAACTGCTATGTGTTCTGTTTATTCATCTCACAGAGTTACAGCTTTCCCCTCAAGAAGTCTTTCCCTAAGACTCTTCTTGTGGAATTTGGAAAGTGATATTTGGAAGCCCGTAGAGGGCTTTGGTGAAAAACAAAACATCTTCCTTTAAAACCTGGAAAGAAGCTTTCTGAGAAACTGCTTTGTGTCCTGTTAATTCATTTCACAGAGTTACAGCTTTCCCCTCAAGAAGCCTTTCGCTAAGAATGCTTTCTGGAATTTGTAAGGTGATATTTGGAAGCCAATAGAGAGCTATGGTGAAAAAGGAAATATCTTCAGTTGAAAACTGGAAAGACGATTTCTGAGAAAATGCTTTTTGCTCTGTTAATTCATCTCAGAGTGTTACAGTTTCCCCTCAGGAAGCCTTTCGCTAAGTCTGTTCTTGTGGAATTTACAAAGTGATATTTGGAAGCCCATAGAGGGCTATTTGAAAAAGGAAATATCTTCAGTGAAAAACGGGAAAGAATCTTTCTGAGAGACTGCTTTGTGTTCTGTTTATTCATCACACTGTGTTAGACCTTTCCACTCAAGTAGCCTTTGGCAAAGACTGTTCTTTTGGAATTTGCAAAGTGATATTTGGAATCTCATGATGTGCCATGGTGAAAAAGAAATTATCTTCAGTTGAAAACTGGAAAGAAGCTTTCTGAGAGACTGCTTTGTGTTGTGTTAATTCATCTCCCAAAGTTACAGCATTCCCCTCAAGAAGCCTTTCGCTAAGACTGTTCTTGTCTAATTTGCAATGTGTTATTTGGAAGCCCATAGAGGGCTATGGTGAAAAAGGAAATGTCTTAAGATAAAAACTGAAAAGAAGCTTTCAGAGAAACTGCTTTGTGTTCTGTTAATTCATCTCACAGAGTTACAGCTTTCCCCTCAAGAAGCCGTTCACTGAGACTGTTCTTGTGGAATTTGCAAAGTGATATTGGAAGCCCGTAGAGGGCTTTGACAAAAAAGGAAATATCCTAAGAAAAAAACTGAAAAGAAGCTTTCTGAGAAACTGCTTTGTGTTCTCTTAGTTCATCTCACAGATTTACAGCTTTCCCCTTAAGAAGCCGTTCACTAAGACTGTTCTTGTGAAATTTGCCTTGTGTTCTGTTAATTCATCTCTCAGAGTTACAGATTTCCACTCAAGGAGCCGTTCACTAAGACTGTTCTTGTGAAAATTGGAAGGTGATATTAGGAAGCCCATAGAGGGCTATTGTGGAAAAGGAAATAGTTTCCATTAAAAACTGGAAAGAAGCTTTATGGGAAACTGACTTGTGTTCTGTTAATTCATCTCACAGAGTTACAGCTTTCCCCTGAAGAATCCTTTCGCTAAGGCTCTTCTTGGGGGATTTTCAAAGTGATATTTGGAAGCCCATAGAGGGCTATGGTGAAAAAGGAAATATCTTCAGTGAAAAACGGGAAAGAAACTTTCTGAGAGACTGCTTTGTGTTCTGTTTATTCATCATACTGTGTTAGACCTTTCCACTCAAGAAGCCTTTGGCAAAGACTGTTCTTTTGGAATTTGCAAAGTGATATTTGGAAGCCCATAATGTGCCATGGTGAAAAAGAAATTATCTTCAGTTGAAAACTGGAAAGAAGCTTTCTGAGAGACTGCTTTGTGTTGTGTTAATTCATCTCCCAAAGTTACAGCATTCCCCTCAATAAGCCTTTCGCTAAGACTGTTCTTGTCTAATTTGCAAAGTGTTATTTGGAAGCCCATAGAGGGCTATGGTGAAAAAGGAAATGTCTTAAGATAAAAACTGAAAAGAAGCTTTCAGAGAAACTGCTTTGTGTTCGGTTAATTCATCTCACAGAGTTACAGCTTTCCCCTCAAGAAGCCGTTCACGGAGACTGTTCTTGTGGAATTTGCAAAGTGATATTGGAAGCCCGTAGAGGGCTTTTACGAAAAAGGAAATATCCTAAGAAAAAAACTGAAAAGAAGCTTTCTGAGAAACTGCATTGTGTTCTCTTAGTTCATCTCACAGAGTTACAGCTTTCCCCTCAAGAAGCCGTTCCCTAAGACTGTTCTTTTGAAATTTGCAAAGTGATATTTGGAAGCCCATAGAGGGCTGTTGTGAAAAAGGAAATATCTTCCGTTAAAAACTGGAAAGAAACTTCCTGAAAAACTGCCGTGTGTTCTGTGAATACATCTCACCAAATTGCAGCTTTCCCCTCAAGAAGCCCTTCGCTGAGACTGTTCTTGTCGAATTTGCAAAGCGATATTTGAAAGCCTATAGAGAGCTATGGTGAAAAAGGAAATATCTTCCGTTAAAAACTGGAAAGAAGCTTTCTGAGAAACTGCCTTGTGTTCTTTCAATTCACGTCACAGAGTTACAGCTTTCCCCTCAAGAAGACTCTCATTAAGACTGTTCTTGTGGAACGTGCAAAGTGATATTTGAAAGCCCATAGATGGCTCTGGTGAAAAAGGAATTATCCTAAGATAAAAACTGAAAAGAAGCTTTCTGAGAAACTGCTTTGTGTTCTGGTAATTGATCTCACAGAGTTACAGATTTCCCCTCAAGAAGCCTTTCGCTAAGGCTGTTCTTGTGGAATTTGCAAAGTGATTTTTTAAGCCTATAGAGGGCTACGGTGAAAAAGGAAATATCTTCCGTTAAAAACTGGAAAGATGCTTGTTGAGAAACAGCTTTGTATTCTGTTACTTCATCTCACAGAGTTACAGCTTTCCCTTCAAGAAGACTTTCGCTAAGACTGCTCTTGTAGAATTTGCAAAGTGATATTTGGAATCCCATAGAGGGGTATGATGAAAAAGGAAATATTTTCCGTCAAACACTGGAAAGAATCTTACTGAAAAACTGCTTTGTGGTCTGTTAATTCATCTCACAGAGTTACAGCTTTCTCCTCAAGAAATCATTCGTTAAGACTGTTCTTGTGGTATTTGAAAGGTGATATTTGGAATCCATAGAGGGCTATGTTGAAAAAGGAACTATCTTCCATTAACAACTGTAAAGAAGCTTTTTGAGAAACTGCTTTGTGTTCTGTTAATTCATCTCACAGAGTTACAACTTTTCCCTCAAGAAGCCTTTCGCTAAGACGCTTCTTGTGGAATTTGCAAGGTGATATTTGATAGCCCATAGAGGGCTATGGTGAAAATGGAAATATCCTAAGAAAAAAACCGAAAAGAAGCTTTCTCAGAAACTGCTTTGTTTTCTGTTAGTTCATCTCACAGAGTTAGAGATTTACCCTCAAGCATCCGTTCACTAAGACTGTTCTAGTGAAACTTGCAAAGTGATATTTGGAAGCCCATAGAGGGTTATGGTGAAAAAGGAAATATCTTCAGTTGAAAACTGGAAAGAAGCTTTCTGAGAAACTGCCTTCTGTTCTGTTAATTAATCTCACAGAGCTACAGCTTTCTCCTCAAGAACTCTTTCTCTAAGACTGTTCTTGTGGAATTTGCAAAGTGATATTTGGAATCCCATAGAGAGCTATGGTGTAAAAGGAAATATCCTAAGATAAAAAGTGAAATGAACCTTTCTGAGAAACTTCTTTGTGTTCTGTTAATTCACCTCACAGAGTTACAGCTTTCCCCTCAAGAAGCCTTTTGTTAATACTGTTCTTGTGGAATATGCAAAGTGATATTTCGAAACCCTTAGATGGCAATGGTGAAAATGGAAGTTTCCTAAGGCAAAAATAGTAAAGAAGCTTTCTGAGAAACTGCTTTGTGTACTGTTAGTTAACTCACAAATTTACACTTCCCCCTCAAGTACCTTTCGCTAGGGCTGTTCTTGTGGAATTTGCAAAGTGATTTTTTAAGCCTATAGAGGGCTACGCTGAAAAAGGAAATATCTTCAGTTAAAAACTGGAAAGAAGCTTTCTGAGAAACTGCTTTGTATTCTGTTACTTCATCTCACAGAGTTACAGCTTTCCCCTCAAGAAGCCTTTCGCTAGGACTGTTCTTGTGGAATTTGCAAAGTGATATTTGGAAGCCCGTAGAGTGATAAGTTAAAAAAGGAAATATTTTCCGTTAAACACTGGACGGAATCTTTCTGAAAAACTACTTTGTTGTCCGTTAATTCATCTCACAGAGTTACAGCTTTCTCCTCAAGAAACCATTCGCTAAGACTGTTCTTGTGGAATTTGCAAGGTGAAATTTGGAAGTCCTTAGAGGGCTATGGTGAAAAAGGAAAAATCTTCCGTTAACAACTCTAAAGAAGCTTTCTGAGAAACTGCTTTGTGTTCTGTTAATTCATCTCAGAGTTACAGCGTTCCCCTCAAGACGTCTTTCGCTAAGGCTGTTCTTGTGGAATTTGCTAAGTGATAATTGGAAGCTCGTAAGGGGTATGGTGAACATGGAAATATCTTCAGTTAAATGTTGGAAAGAAGCTTTCTGAGAAACTGCTTTGTGTTCTGTTAATTCATCTAACAGAGTTACAGCTTTCCCCTCAAGAAGCCTTTCACTAAGTCTATTCTTGTGGAATTTGCAAAGTGATATTTCGAAGCCCACAGAGTGCTACGATGCAAATGGCAATATCCTAAGATAAAAACGGAAAAGAAGCTGTCTGAGAAAATGCTTTGTGTTCTGTTAGTTCATCTCACAGAGTTACAGCTTTCCCCTCAAGAGGCCGTTGACTAAGACTGTTCTTGTGAAATTTGCAAAGTTATATTTGGGAGACCATAGAGGGCTATGGTGAAAAAGGAAATATCTTCCGTTAAAAACTGGAAAAAAGCTTTCTGAGAAACTGCCCTGTGTTCTGTTAATTAATCTCACTGAGTTACAGCTTCCCCCTCAAGAACCCTTTCGCTAAGACTGTTCTTGTGTGATTTGCAAAGTGATATTTGGCAGTCCATAGAGGGCTGTGGTGAAAAAGGAAATATCTTGTCTTACAAACTGGAAAGAAGCTTTATGAGAAACTTCTTTGTGTTCTGTTAATTCATCTCACAGAGTTACAACTTTTCCCTCAGGAAGCCTTCCGCTAAGACTGTTCTTGTGGAATTCGAAAAGAGCTATTTGGAAGCCCATAGAGGTCTATAGTGAAAATGGAAGTATCCTAAGATAAAAACCGAAAAGAAGCTTTCTGAGAAACTGCTTTGTGTTCTGTTATTTCATCTCACAGACTTACAGCTTTCCCCTCAAGAAGCCGTTCACTAAGACTGTTCTTGTGAAATTTCCAAAGTGATATTTGGAAGCCCTTAGAGGGCTATTGTGAAAAAGGAAATATCTTCCATTAAAAACTGGAAATAAGCTTCCTGAGAAACAGCCGTGTGTTATGTGAATACATCTCACCAAGTTACAGCTTTCCTTTCAAGAAGCCCTTCGCTGAGACTGTTCTTGTGGAATTTGCAAAGTGATATTTGGAAGCCCATACAGGGCTATTGTGAAAAAGGAAATATCTGCAGTTAAAAACTGGAAAGAAGGTTTCTGAGAGACTGCTTTGTGTTCTGCTAATTCATCTCACAGAGTTACAGCTTTCCCCTCAAGAGACCTTTCGCTAAGGCTGTTCTTGTGGAATGTGCAAAATGATAATTGGAAGCCCATAGAGGGTTACGGTGAAAAAGGAAACTTCTTCCGTTAAAAACTGGAAAGAATCTTTCGGAGGAACTGTTTTGTGTTCTGTTAATTCATCTCACAGAGTTACAGCTTACTCCTCAAGAAGCCTTTTGCTAAGACTGTTCTTGTGGAATTTCCAAAGTGATACTTGGAAGCCCATAGAGGGCTATGGAGAAAAAGGAAATATCTTCCAATAAAACAGGTAAGAAGATTTCTGAGAAACTACTTTATGTTTTATTAATTCAGTTACAGACTTACAGCTTTCCCTTCAAGAAGCCTTTCGCTAAGACTGTTCTCGTGGAATTTGCAAAGTGATATGTGGCAGTCCATAGAGAGCTATGGTGAAAAAGGAAATATCCTAAGATAAAAACTGAAATGAAGCTTTCTGAGAAACTGCTGTGTGTTCTGTTAATTCATCTCAGAGAGTTACAGCTTTCTCCTCAAGAAGCCTTTCGCTAAGACTGTTCTTGTGGAATATGCAAAGTGCTATTTTGAAACCCTTAGACGGCTATGATGTAAATGGAAGTATCCTAAGACAAAAACCGTAAAGAAGCTTTCTGAGAAACTGCTTTGTATTCTGTTAGTTAACTCACAAATTTACAGCTTTCCCCTCCATAAACCGTTCACTAAGACTGTTCTTGTGGAGTTTGCAAAGTGATATTTGGAAGCCCATAGAGGGGTATTGTGAAAAAGGAAATATCTTCAGTTAAAAACTGGAAAAAAGCTTTCTGAGAAACTGCCGTGTGTTCTGTTAATACATCTCACCAAGTTACAGCTTTCCCCTCAAGAAGCCTTTCGCTAAGACTGTTCTTGTGGTGTTTGCAAAGTGATATTTGGAATCAAAAGAAGGCTATGGTTAAAAAGGAAAAATCTTCAGTTAAAAACTGGAGGGGAGCTTTCTGAGAAACTGCTTTGTGTTCTGTTAATTCATCTCACAGGGTTACAGCTTTCACCTGAAGAAGCCTTTCACTAAGAGTGTTCTTGTGTAATTTGCAATGTGATATTTGGAAGCCCATAGAGGGCTATGGTTAAATAGGAAGTATCTTCAGTTAAAAACTGGAAAGAAGATTTCTGAGAAACTGCTTTGTGTTCTGTTAGTTCATCTCACAGAGTTACAGCTTTCCCCTCAAGAAGCCTTTCAGTAAGTCTGTTCTTGTGGCATTTACAAAGTGGTATTTGGAAGCCCTCAGAAGGCTATGGTGAAAAAATGAATATCCTAAGATAAAAATTGAAAGGAAGCTTTTTGACAAACTGCTTTGTGTTCTGTTAATTCATCTCAGAGATTTACAGCTTTCCCCTCAATAAACCTTTCGCTAAGACTGTTCTTGTGGAATTTGCAAAGTGATATTTGGAAGCCCATAGAGGGCTATGCCGAAAAAGGAAATATACTAATATAAAAACCGAAAGGAAGCTGTCTGAGAAACTGCATTATGTTCTCTTAATTCATCTCACAGAGTTACAGCTTTCCCCTCAAGAAGTCGTTCACTAAGACTGTTCTCGTGAAATTTGCTAAGTGATATTTGGAAGCCCATAGAGGGCTATGGTGAAAAAGGAAATATCTTCCGTTAAAAACCAGAGGCAAATAAAGCCACAAAGATGGGGCAAAAGCAGGGCAGAAAAGCTGGAATTTCAAAAAATAAGAGCGCATCTCCTCCGGCAAAGGAGCGCAGCTCATCGCCATCAACGTATCAAAGCTGGATGGAGAATGACTTTGACGAGATGATAGAAGAAGGCTTCAGTCCATCGAACTTCTCAGAGCTAAAGGAGGAATTACGTACCCAGCGCAAAGAAACTAAAAGTCTTGATAAAAAAGTGGAAGAATTGATGGCTAGAATAATTAATGCAGAGAAGGTCATAAACGAAATGAAAGAGATGAAAACCATGACACGAGATATACGTGACAAATGCACAAGCTTCAGTAACCGACTCGATCAACTGGAAGAGTATCAGCGATTAAGGATCAAATGAACGAAATGAAGCGAGAAGAGAAACCAAAAGAAAAAAGAAGAAAAAGAAATGAACAAAGCCTGCAAGAAGTATGGGATTATGTAAAAAGACCAAATCTACGTCTGATTGGGGTGCCTGAAAGTGAGGGGGAAAATGGAACCAAGTTGGAAAACACTCTTCAGTATATCATCCAGGAGAACTTCCCCAACCTAGTGGGGCAGGCCAACATTCAAATCCAGGAAATACAGAGAACGCCACAAAGATACTCCTCGAGAAGAGCAACTCCAAGACACATAATTGCCAGATTCACCAAAGTTGAAATGAAGGAAAAAATCTTAAGGGCAGCCAGAGATAAAGGTCGGGTTACCCACAAAGGGAAGCCCATCAGACTAACAGCAGATCTCTTGGCAGAAACTCTACAAGGCAGAAGAGAGTGGGGGCCAATATTCAACATTCTTAAAGAAAAGAATTTTAAACCCAGAATTTCATATCCAGCCAAACTAAGTTTCATAAGTGAAGGAAAAATAAAATCCTTTACAGATAAGCAAATGCTTAGAGATTTTGTCACCACTAGGCGTGCCTTACAAGAGACCCTGAAGGAAGCACTAAACATGGAAAGGAACAACCGGTACCAGCCATTGCAAAAACATGCCAAAATGTAAAGACCATCAAGGCTAGGAAGAAACTGCATCAACTAACGAGCAAAATAACCAGTTAATATCATAATGGTAGGATCAAGTTCACACATAACAATCTTAACCTTAAATGTAAATGGACTAAATGCTCCAATTAAAAGACACAGACTGGCAAACTGGATAAAGAGTCAAGAACCATCAGTCTGCTGTATTCAGGAGACCCATCTCACACGCAGAGACATACATAGGCTCAAAATAAAGGGATGGAGGAAGATTTACCAAGCAAATGGAGAACAAAGAAAAGCAGGGGTTGCAATACTAGTCTCTGATAAAACAGACTTTAAACAATCAAAAATCAAAAGAGACAAAGAAGGCCATTACATAATGGTAAAGGGATCAATTCAACAGGAAGAGCTAACTATCCTAAATATATATGCACCCAATACAGGAGCACCCAGATTCATAAAGCAAGTCCTTAGAGACTTACAAAGAGACTTAGACTCCCATACAATAATAATGGGAGACTTCAACACTCCACTGTCAACATTAGACAGATCAACGAGACAGAAAGTTAACAAGGATATCCAGGAATTGAACTCATCTCTGCAGCAAGCAGACCTAATAGACATCTATAAAACTCTCCACCCCAAATCAACAGAATATACATTCTTCTCAGCACCACATCGCACTTATTCCAAAATTGACCACATAGTTGGAGGTAAAGCACTCCTCAGTAAATGTACAAGAACAGAAATTGTAACAAACTGTCTCTCAGACCACACTGCAATCAAACTAGAACTCAGGACTAAGAAACTCAATCAAAACCGCTCAACTACATGGAAACTGAACAACCTGCTCCTGAATGACTACTGGGTACATGACGAAATGAAGGCAGAAATAAAGATGTTCTTTGAAACCAATGAGAACAAAGATACAACATACCAGAATCTCTGGGACACATTTAAAGCAGTGTGTAGAGGGAAATTTATAGCACTAAATGCCCACAAGAGAAAGCAGGAAAGATCTAAAATTGACACTCTAACATTGCAATTAAAAGAACTAGAGAAGCAAGAGCAAACTCATTCAAAAGCTAGCAGAAGGCAAGAAATAACTAAGATCAAGCAGAACTGAAGGAGATAGAGACACAAAAATCCCTCCAAAAAATCAATGAATCCAGGAGTTGGTTTTTTGAAAAGATAAACAAAATTGACAGACCGCTAGCAAGACTAATAAAGAAGACAAGGGAGAAGAATCAAATAGACGCAATAAAAAGTGATAAAGGGGATATCACCACCGACCCCACAGAAATACAAACTACCATCAGAGAATACTATAAACACCTCTACGCAAATAAACTAGAAAATCTAGAAGAAATGGATAATTTCCTGGACACTTACACTCTTCCAAGACTAAACCAGGAAGAAGTTGAATCCCTGAATAAATCAATAGCAGGCTCTGAAATTGAGGCAATAATTAATAGCCTACCAACGAAAAAAGGTCCAGGATCAGATGGATTCACAGCTGAATTCTACCAGAGGTAAAAGGAGGAGCTGGTACCATTCCTTCTGAAACTATTCCAATCAATAGAAAAACAGGGAATCCTCCCTAACTCATCTTATGAGGCCAACATCATCCTGATACCAAAGCCTGGCAGAGACACAACAAAAAAAGAGAATTTTAGACCAATATCCCTGATGAACATCGATGCAAAAATCCTCAATAAAATACTGGCAAACCGTATGCAGAAGCACATCAAAAAGCTTATCCACCATGATCAAGTGGGCTTCATCCCTGGGATGCAAGGCTGGTTCAACATTCGCAAATCAATAAACATAATCCAGCATATAAACAGAACCAAAGACAAGAACCACATGATTATCTCAATCGATGCAGAAAAGGCTTTTGACAAAATTCAACAGCCCTTCATGCTAAAAACGCTCAATAAATTCGGTATTGATGGAAAGTACCTCAAAATAATAAGAGCTATTTATGACAAACCCACAGCCAATATCATACTGAATGGGCAAAACCTGGAAAAATTCCCTTTGAAAACTGGCACAAGACAGGGATGCCCTCTCTCACCACTCCTATTCAACATAGTGTTGGAAGTCCTGGCTAGGGCAATCAGGCAAGAGAAAGAAATCAAGGGGATTCAGTTAGGAAAAGAAGAAGTCAAATTGTCCCTCTTTACAGATGACATGATTGTATATTTAGAAAATCCCATTGTCTCAGCCCGAAATCTACTTAAGCTGATAAGCAACTTCAGCAAAGTCTCAGGATACAAAATTAATGTGCAAAAATCCCAAGCATTCGTATACACCAGTAACAGACAAACAGAGAGCCAAATCATGAATGAACTTCCATTCACAATTGCTTCAAAGAGAATAAAACACCTAGGAATCCAACTTACAAGGGATGTAAAGGACCTCTTCAAGGAGAACTACAAACCACTGCTCAATGAAATAAAAGAGGACACAAACAAATGGAAGAACATACCATGCTCATGGATAGGAAGAATCAATATTGTGAGAATGGCCATACTGCCCAAGGTTATTTATAGATTCAATGCCATCCCCATCAAGCTACCAATGAGTTTCTTCACAGAATTGGAAAAAACTGCTTTAAAGTTCATATGGAACCAAAAAAGAGCCCGCATTTCCAAGACAATCCTATGTCAAAAGAACAAAGCTGGAGGCATCACGCTACCTGACTTCAAACTATACTACAAGGCTACAGTCACCAAAACAGCATGGTACTGGTACCAAAACAGAGATATAGACCAATGGAACAGAACAGAGTCCTCAGAAATAATACCACACATCTACAGCCATCTGATCTTTGACAAACCTGAGAGAAACAAGAAATGGGGAAAGGATTCCCTATTTAATAAATGGTGCTGGGAAAAATGGCTAGCCATAAGCAGAAAGCTGAAACTGGATCCTTTCCTTACTCCTTATACGAAAATTAATTCAAGATGGATTAGAGACTTAAAGGTTAGACCTAATACCATAAAAACCCTAGAGGAAAACCTAGGTAGTACCATTCAGGACATAGGCATGGGCAAAGACTTCATGTCTATAACACCAAAAGCAACGGCAGCAAAAGCCAAAATTGACAAATGGGATCTCATTAAACTAAAGAGCTTCTGCACAGCAAAAGAAACTACCATCAGAGTGAACAGGCAACCTACAGAATGGGAGAAAATTTTTGCAATCTACTCATCTGACAAAGGCTAATATCCAGAACCTACAAAGACCTCAAACAAATTTACAAGAAAAAAACAAACAACCCCATCAAAAAGTGGGCAAAGGATATGAACAGACATTTCTCAAAAGAAGACATTCATACAGCCAACAGACACATGAAAAAAATGCTCATCATCACTGGCCATCAGAGAAATGCAAATCAAAACCACACTGAGATACCATCTCACACCAGTTAGAATGGCGATCATTCAAAAGTCAGGAAACAACAGGTGCTGGAGAGGATGTGGAGAAATAGGAACACTTTTACACTGTTGGTGGGATTGTAAACTAGTTCAATCATTATGGAAAACAGTATGGCGATTCCTCAAGGATCTAGAACTAGACGTACCATATGACCCAGCCATCCCATTACTGGGTATATACCCAAAAGATTATAAATCATGCTGCTATAAAGACACATGCACACGTATGTTTATTGCGGCACTATTCACAATAGCAAAGACTTGGAATCAACCCAAATGTCCATCAGTGACAGATTGGATTAAGAAAATGTGGCACATATACACCATGGAATACTATGCAGCCAAAAAAATGATGAGTTTGTGTCCTTTGTAGGAACATGGATGCAGCTGGAAACCATCATTCTTAGCAAACTATCACAAGAACAGAAAACCAAACACCGCATGTTCTCACTCATAGGCGGGAACTGAACAATGAGATCACTTGGACTCGGGAAGGGGAACATCACACACCGGGGCCTATCATGGGGAGGGGGGAGGCGGGAGGGATTGCATTGGGAGTTATACCTGATGTAAATGACGAGTTGATGGGTGCTGACGAATTGATGGGTGCAGCACAGCAACAGGGCACAAGTATACATATGTAACAAACCTGCACGTTATGCACATGTACCCTAGAACTTAAAATATATATATAAAAAAAAAAAAAAAAGAAACAACCAACCACATCTCTCCTTCCCACTAGAGGCTTCCAGGCTGAAACAGGTTGATACAAGCAGAGGAGGAGAAGATATGCAACTAAGTCACATTTTGAGATCTGTTTAATAATAATTCTAATTTCATGTTCTCACTTATTTGTGAGATCTAAAAATCAAAAGAATTGAATTCATGGAGATAGAGAGTAGAAGCATGGTTACCAGAGGCTGGGAAGGGTAGTGGGGGTTTGAGCCAAAGCTGGAGATAGTTAATGGGTACAAAAAAACAGAAAGAATAAATAGGATCTAGTATTTGATAGCACAACAAGGCAACTATAGTCAGTAATAATTTAACTGTGCATTTTAAAATAACTAAAAGAGTCTAATTGGATTGCTTGTAACACAAAGGATAAATGCTTGAGAGAATGGATACCCCATTTTACGTGATGTGATTATTATTCATTGCATGCCTGAATCAGAACATCTCATGCACCCCATAAATACATACATCTACTATATACCCACAAAATTGAAATAAATAATTTGAAAAAATAAAAAATAAAAAATAGAAAATAATCTTCCACTTATTTTTTAGGAAAAGCACATAACTAAATTGTTACAAAAGGATTGACCAAACAATCCTTTGAACGGTTTGAGTCAGCAGTTGTGGCAGGAATGCGGTTGGGGGAAATGGGGAGAAGTGAGTGAAGATAAAAGGAATTGGACAAGTGTTGATGTTGGTGAAATGAATGATGAGTACCTAGAGGTAATCCACTATTGTATGCATTTGGAATTTATCATAAAAATATTTTTGAAAGAACATATTCACTACTGAAAATTCAAACAAGGGGAAAAAATTAAAACCACTTATCATCCTGTAATTTCAAACATTAAAAAGATTTATTGTTTTATGAGAAAATTATAGCATTATTATATAAATATGGTATATTAATTTTTAAATAGCATTATACCTGAGTATTTTGCTAACTTATTGTAATGTATCAAATATATATTTTACTTATTTTTATAAAAGTGAGACATAAAGTAAGCCTAAAAGAGATATACTAAAATAATAAGTACTAGAAATATAAAATAATTCTATATAAAATGATTAAATATAAATATGAAAAGAATTATAATTTAATTGCACCAGGAAAAATCATAATTGATTTAAAAAAACTTGTAAAGTAAAATAGAATTCAAAAAGCTTTAATTGTATTTGTATTTGACACTGTTATACTTAGTTTTTTAGCATGATATAATTATGAAAAATATTGAAAGCAATGTTATTACCTGTGGAAGACATCCGAGTTCTGGAGACATTGGCGACGAATCTGTATAGGTTTGCAGCACCCTCCATTCTTGCTTCCTCAGAAGGAATTCCACTAAGGGGCATAAGGCAGAAAGTGAGACAGAGGTAATTCTCAGAGCAGGAGTGAAGGATTATTAAAAGACTTTAAAACAGAAAGGAAAAGAAGGGAAGTACAACCTGGAAGAGGGCCAAGTGGGATACTTGAGAAGCCAAGTGCACGGCTTGACTTCTTGACTTGGGGTTTTATACATTGGCATACTTCTGGGATCTTGCCATACTTCTCCTCACTCCTGAGATCACATTGGGAAGTTGCTGATCAGTTTCAGGTGTTTTCTATTAGAAGCCTGCCTTTCCTTGACACCAGGTATGACCAATTACTACTTTAGAGAAACAGTTAACAACCCCTTGACCATCACCTGAGGGTTTCCCAAACCATTTGGTGTGTGGAAGAGGGGAGCCCTCTCCTGCCCTGCTCATACTTGACTAGCTTTCTACTGCAAAAATGTTTCTTTAATATTCTTTATGTACTAAGTAATAAGAATTCTGATATTTCATGAGTGATTGTTACACAAAATTATATAAATAAAAAAGAAAATACGCATGTAATATTAAAAAAAAAAGTGAAAAGAAGCTTTCTGAGAAACTGCTTTGTGTTCTGTTAATTCATCTCAGAGAGTTACAGCTTTCCCCTCAAGAAGCCTTTCGCTAAGACAGTTCTTGTGGAATTTGCAAAGTGATATTTGGAAGGCCATAGAGGGCTATGGTGAAAAAGGAAATATACTAAGATAAAAACCGAAAAGAAGATTTCTGAGAAACTGCTTTGTGTTCTGATAGTTCATCTCACAGAGTTACAGCTTTCCCCTCAAGAAGCCTTTCACTAAGACTGTTCTTGTGAAATTTGGAAAGTAATATTTGGAAGCCCATAGAGGGCTATGGTGAAAAAGGAAATAACTTTCCTTAAAAACTGGAAAGAAGCTTTCCCCTCAAGAAGCTTTCCCCTCAAGAAGCCTTTCGCTAAGACTGTTCTTGTGGAATTTGCAAAGTGATATTTGGAAGCCCATAGAGGGCTACGGTGAAAAAGGAAATATCTTCTGTTAAAACCTGAAAAGAAGGATTCTGAGAACCTGCTTTGTGTTCTGTTAATTCATCTGACAGAGTTACAGATTTCCCGTCAAGAAGCCTTTCCCTAAGAGTGTTCTGGTGAAATTTGCAAAGTGACGTTTGGAAGCCCATAGAGGGCTATGGAGAAAAAGGAAATATCCTAAGATAAAAACTGAAAAGAAGCTTTCTGAGAAACTGCTTTGTGTTCTGTTAATTCATCTCACAGGGTTACAGCTTTCACCTCAAGAAGCCTTTCGCTGACACTGTTCTTGTGGAATTTTCAAAGTGATATTTGGAAGCCCATAGAGGGCTATGGTGGAAAAGGAAATATCCTAAGATAAAAACTGAAAAGAAGCCTTCCAAAAAATTGCATTGTGTTCTGTTAATTCATCTCACAGAGATACAGCTTTCTCCTGAAGAAGCTTTTCGCTAAGACTGTTCTTCTGGAATTTGAAAGTGATATTTGGAAGCCCATAGAGGGCTACGGTGAAAAAGGAAATAACTTCCGTTAAAAACAGGAAAGAAGATTTCTGAGAAACTGCTTTGTGTTCTGTTAATTCATCTCACAGAGTTACAGCTTTGCCCTCAAGAAGCCTTTCGCTAAGACTGTTCTTGTGGAATTTGCAAAGTGATATTTGGAAGCCCATAGAGGGCTACGGTGAAAAAGGAAATAACTTCCGTTAAAAAAAGGAAAGAAGCTTTCTGAGAAACTGTTTTGTGTTCTGTTAATTCATCTCACAGAGTTACAGCTTTGCCCTCAAGAAGCCTTTCGCTAAGACTGTTCTTGTGGAATTTGCAAAGTGATATTTGGAAGCCCATAGAGGGCTATGGTGAAAAAGGAAATATCTTCCGTTAAAAAGTCGAAAGAAGCTTTCTCAGAAACTGCTTTGTGTTCTGTTAATTCATCTCACAATGTTACAAATTTCTCCTCCAGAAACCTTTAGCTAAGGCTGATCTTGTGGAATTTGAAAAGTAATATTTGGAAGCCCATAGTGGGCTATGGTGAAAAAAGGAGCTATCCTAAGATAAAAACTGAAAAGAAGCTTTCTGAGAAACTGCTTTGTGTTCTGTCAGTTTCTCTCACAGAGATACAGTTTTCCCCTAAAGAAGACTTTCGCGATGGCGGTTCTTGTGGAATTTGAAAAGTGACATTTGGAAGCCCATGGAGGGCTACGGTGAAAAAGGAAATATCTTCAGTTAAAAACTGGAAAGAAGATTTCTGAGAAACTGCTTTGTGTTCTGTTAATTCATCTCACAGTGTTACAGCTTTCCCTTCAAGAAGCCTTTCGCTAAGAGTGTTCTTGTGGAATTTGCAAAGGGATATTTGGAAGACCTTAGAAGGTAATGGTGAAAAAGGAAATATACTAAGATAAAAACTGAAAAGAAGCTTTCTGAGAAATTGCTTTGTGTTCTCTTAATTGATCTCAGAGAGGTACAACTTTCCCTTGAAGAAGTCTTTCTCTAAGACTGATCTTGTGAAAATTGCAAAGTGATGTTTGGAAACTCATAGGGGCTATGGTGAAAATGGAAATATACTAAGATAAAAACCGAAAAGAAACTTTCTGAGAAACTGCTTAGTGTTCTGTTAGTTCATCTCACAGATTTACAGCTTTCCTCTCAGGAAGCCGTTCACTAAGACTGTTCTTGTGAAATTTGGAAAGTAATATTTGGAAGCCCATATAGGGCTATGGTGAAAAAGAAAATATCTTCCATAATAAGCTGTAAGGAATCTTTCTGAGAAACTGCCTTGAGTTCTGTTAATTCATGTCACAGAGTTACAGCTTTCCACTCTAGAAGCCTTTTCCTCAGACTGTTCTGTGGAATTTGCAAAGAGATATTTGGAAGCCCATAGAGAGCTATGGTGAAAAAGGAAATATCTTCCTTTAAAAGCTGGAAAGAAGCTTTCTGAGAAACTGCTTTGTGTTCTGTTAATTCATCTCACAGTGTTACAGCTTTCCCCTCAGGAAGCCTATAGTTAAATCTGTTCTTGTAGAATTTGCAAAGCGATATTTGGAAGCCCATAGAGGTCCATGGTGAAAAAGGAAATATCCTAAGATAAAAACTGAAAGGAAGCCTTCTAAGAAACTGCATTGTGTTCTGTTAATTCATCTCACAGAGTTACAGCTTTCTCCTTAAGAAGCTTTTCGCTAAGACTGTTCTTGTGGAATTGCAAAGTGATATTTGGAAGCCCAAAGAGGGCTACGGTGAAAAAGGAAATACCCTAAGATTGAAACTGAAAATAAACTTTCTGAGAAACTGCTTTGTGTTCTGTTAATTCATCTCACAGAGTTACAGCTTTCCAGTCAAGAAGCCTTTCGCTAAGACGGTTCTTGTGGAATTTGCAAAGTGATATTTCGAAGACCATAGAGGGCTATGGTGAAAATGGAAATATCCTAAGATAAAAAGTGAAAAGAAGGTTCCCGAGAAACTGCTTTTTGTTCTGTTAATTCATCTCACAGTGTTACATATTTCTCCTCAAGAAACCTTTAGCTAATGCTGATCTTGTGGAATTTGAAAAGTGATATTTGGAAGCCCATAGGAGGCTATTGTGAAAAAGGAAGTATCTTCCGTTAAAATCTGGAAAGAAGATTTCTAAGAGACTGCTTTGTGCTCTGTTAATTCATCTCACACAGTTACAGATTTCCTTTCAAGAAACCGTTCACTGAGACTGTTCTTGTGGAATTTGCAAAGTGATATTGGAAGACCATAGATGGTTATGGCGAAAAAGGAAATATCCTAAGAAAAAAACCGAAAAGGAGCTTTCTCAGAAACTGCATTGTGTTCTCTTAATTAATCTCACAGAATTTTAACTTTCCCCTCAAGAAGCCTATCAGTAAGACTGTTCCTGTGGAATTTTCAAAGTCATATTTGGAACCCAATAGAGGGCTATGGTGAAAAAGGAAATATCTTCTGTTAAAAACTGGAGAGAAGCTCTCTGAGAAACTGCTTTGTGTTCTCTCAATTCATCTCACAGAGTTACATCTTTCTCCTCAAGAAGCCTTTCCCAAGGACTGTTCTTGTGGAACTGGCAAAGTGATATTTGGAAGCGCATAGAAGGCGATGGTGAAAAAGGAAATATCCTAAGATAAAAACGGAAAAGAAGCTTTCTGAGAATCTGCTTTGTGTTCTTTTAATTCATTTCACAGAGTTACAGCTTTCCCCTCAAGATGCCTTTCCCTGAGACTGTTCTTGAGGAATTTGCAAAGAGATATTTGGAAGCCCAAAGAGGGCTATGGTTAAAAACGAAATATCCTAAGATAAAAACTGAAAAGAAGCTTCCTGAGGAACTGCTTTATGTTCTGTTAATTCATCTCAGAGATTTACAGCTTTCCGTTCAAGAAGCCTTTCGCAAAGACTGTTCTTTTGGAATTGGCAAAGTGATATTTGGAAGGCCATAGAGAGCTATGGTGCTCTCTAAGATAAAATATCCTAAGATAAAATATCCTAAGATATCCTAAGATAAAATATCCTAAGATAAAACTGAAATATCCTAAGATAAAAACTGAAAAGAAGCTTTCTGAGAACTGCTTTATGTTCTGTTAATTCGTCTCAGAGATTTACAGCTTTCTGTTCAAGAAGCCTTTCACAAAGACTGTTCTTTTGGAATTAGCAAAGTGATATTTGGAAGGCCATAGAGAGCTATGGTGCATATGGAAATATCGTAAGATAAAAACCGAAAAGAAGCTTTCTGAGAAACTGCTTTGTGTTCTGTTAATTCATCTCAGAGAGTTACAGCTTTCTCCTCGAGAAGCCCTACGCTAAGACTGTTCTTGTGAAATTTAAAAACTGATATATGGAAGCCCATAGAAGGCTATGGTAATAAAGGAAATAACTTCGGTTAAAAACTGTAAAGAAGCTTTCTGAGAAACCACTTTGTGTTCTGTTAATTCATCTCACATTGTTACATCTTTCCCTTCAAGAAGCCTTCCCCTAAGACTGTTCTTGTGGAATTTGCTAAGTGATATTTGGAAGCCCTTAGAGAGCTATGGTGAAAAAGAAAATATCGTAATATAAAAACCGAAAAGATGCTTTCTGAAAAACTGCACTGTGTTATCTAAATACATCTCACAGACTTATAGCTTTCCCCTCAAGAATCCGTTCACTAACACTGTACTTGTGTAATTTGCAAAGTCATATTTCGAAGCCCATAGAGGGATATAGTGAAAAAGGAAATCTCTTCCGTTAAAAACTGGAAAGAAGCTTTCTGAGTAACTGCTTTGTTGTCTGTTAATTAATCTAACAGAGCTACAGCTGTCCCCTCAAGAAGCCTTTCGCTAAGACTGTTCTTGTGGAAGTTGCAAAGTGATATTTGGAAGCCCATAGAGGGCTATGGTGAAAAAGGAAATATCTTCCGTTAAAAACTGGAAACAAGGTTTCTGACAACCTGCTTTGTGTTCTGTTAATTCAACTCACAGAGTTACAGCTTTCCCCTCAAGAAGCCTTTCCCTAATACTGTTCTTGTGGAATTTGCAAAGTGATATTCGGAAGCCCATAGAGGTCTATGCTGAAGAAGGAAATATCTTCCGTAAAAACTGGAAAGAAGGTTTCTGAGAAACTGCTGTGGGTTCTGTAAATTCATCTCACAGAGTTACAGCTTTCCCTTCAAGAAGCATTTCGCTAAGACTGTTCTTGTGGAATTTGCAAAGTGATATTCGGAAGCCCATAAAGGGCTATGGTGGAAAAGGAAATATCTTCCGTTAAAAACTGGAAAGAAGCTTTCTTAGAAACTGCTTTGTGTTCTGTTAGTTCATCTCACAGAGTTACAGCTTTTCTCTCAAGAAGCTGTTCAGTAAGACTGTTCTTGTGATATTTGCAAAGTGATATTTGGAAGCCCATAGAGGGCTATGGTGAAAAAAGAAATATCTTCCGTTAAAAAGTGGAAAGAAGCTTTCTGAAAAACAGTTTTGTGTCTGTTAATTCATATTACAGATTTAAGCTTTCTCCTCCGAAAGCCTTTCGCTAAGACTGTTCTTGTGGAACTTGAAATGTGATATTTGGAAAACCATAGAGGGCTATGGTGAAAAAGGAAATATCTTCCGTTAAAAACTTGGAAGAAGATTTCTGAGAAACTGCGTTTTTTTTTTTTTTTTTTTTTTTTTTTTTTTTTTTTTTTTTTTTTTTTTTTTTTTTTGTTAATTGATCCCAGAGAGTTACAGCTTTCCCCTCAAGAAGTCTTTCCCTAAGACTGTTCTTCTGGAATTTGCAAAGTGATATTTGGAAGCCCATAGGGGGCTCTGGCGAAAAAGAAAATATCCTAAGCTAAAAACCGAAAGGAAGCTTTATGAGAAACTGCACTGTGTGCTCTTAATTCATCTCACAGATTTATAGCTTTCCCCTCAAGAAGCCGTTCACTAAGACTGTTCTTGTGGAATTTGCAAAGTGATATTTGGAAGCCCATAGAGGGATATGATGAAAAGAAAATATCTCCGTTAAAAACTGGAAAGAAACTTTCTGATTAACTGATTTGTGGTCTGTTAGTTCATCTAACAAAGCTACAGATTTCCCCTCAAGAAGCCTTTCGCTAAGACTGTTCTTGTGGAAGTTGTAAAGTGATATTTGGAATCCCATCGAGGGATATGGTGAAAAAGGAAATATCTTCCGTTAAAAACTGGAAAGCAGCTTTCTGAGAAACTGCTTTGTGGTCTGTTAATTCATCTCACAGAGCTACAGCTTTCCCCTCAAGAAGCCTTTCGATAAGACTGTTCTTGATGAATTTGCAAAGTGACATTTGTAAGCCCATACAGGGCTATGCTGACAAAGGAAATATCCTAAGATAAAAACTGAAAAGAAGCTTTCTAAGAAACTGCTTTGTGTTCTGTTAATTCATCTCACAGAGTTACAGCTTTCCCCTCAAGAAGCCTTTCGCTAAGTCTGTTCTTGTGCAATTTGCTAAGTGATATTTGGAAGGCCATAGGGGGGCTATGGTGAAAATGGAAATATCGTAAGATAAAAACACAAAAGAAGCTTTCTTAGAAACTGCTTTGTGTTCTGTTAATTCATATCAGAGGGTTGCAGCTTTCCCCTCAAGAAGCCTTTCGCTACGACTGTTCTTGTGAAATTTGCAAAGTGATGTTTGGAATCCCATAGAGGGATAAGGTGAAAAAGGAAATAACTTTCGTTAAAAACTGGAAAGAAGATTTCTGAGAAACTGCTTTGTGTTCTGTTAGTTCAACTCACAGTGTTACAGCTTTCACCTCAAGAAGCTGTTCACTAAGACTGTTTTTGTTAAATTAGCAAAGTGATATTTGGAAGCCCATAGAGGGCTATGGTGAAAAAGGAAATATCCTAGGATAAAAACTGAAAATAAGCTTTCGGAGAAACTGCTTTGTGTTCTGTTAATTTAACTCACAGAGTTACAGTTTCTCCTCAGGAAGCCTTTCTCAGGAAGCCTTTCGCTAAGACTGTTCTTGTGGAATTTGCAAAGTGATATTTGGAAGCCCATAGAGGGCTATGGTGAAAAAGGAAATATCTTCTGTTAAAAACTGGAAAGAATCTTTCTGAGAAACTGCTTTGTGTTCTGTTAATTCATCTCACAGTGTTACAGGTTTCTCCGCAAGAAACCGTTCACTAAGGCTGTACTTGTGGAGTTTGCAAAGTTATATTTGGAAGCCCATAGAGGGCTATGTTGAAAAAGGAAATATGCTAAGATAAAAACTGAAAAGAAGGTATCTGAGAAACAGCTATGTGTTCTGTTAATGATCTCACAGAGTTACAGCTTTCCCTTCAAGAAGCCTTTCGCTAAGTCTGTTCTTGTGGAATTTGCAAAGGGATATTGGGAAGCCCATAGAGGGCTACGGAGAATAAGGAAATATCCTAAGACAACAACTGAAAAAAAGCTTTCAGAGAAACTGCTTTTTGTTCTGTTAATTCATCTCACAGAGTTACAGCTTTTCCCTCAAGAAGCCTTTCGCTAAGACTGTTCTTGTGGAATTTGCAAAGAGATATTTGGAAGCCCATACAGGGCTCTGGTGAAAAAGGAAATATCTTCCGTTAAAAACTGAAAAGAAACTTTCTGAGAAACTGCTTTGTGTTCTGTTAATTCATCTCACAGAGTTACAGCTTTCCCCTAAACAAGCCGTTCACTGAGACTGTTCTTGTGGAATTTGCAAAGAGATATTTGGAAGCCCATACAGGGCTCTGGTGAAAAAGGAAATATCTTCCGTTAAAAACTGAAAAGAAACTTTCTGAGAAACTGCTTTGTGTTCTGTTAATTCATCTCACAGCGTTACAGCTTTCCCCTAAACAAGCCGTTCACTGAGACTGTTCTTGTGGAATTTGCAAAGTGATATTGGAAGCCCATAGAGGATTATTGCGAGAAAGGTAATTTGCTAAGATAAAAACCGAAAAGAAGCTTTCTGAGACGCTGCATTGTATTCTCTTATTTCATGTCACAGAGTTATAGCTTTCGTCAAAAGAAGCCATTCACTAAGACTGTTCCTGTGGAATTTGCAAGGTGATATTTGGAAGCCGTTAGAAGTCTCTGCAGAAAAAGGAAATATCTTCCGTTAAAAACTGTATAGAAGCTTTCTGAGAAACTGCTTTGTGTTTTGTTAATTCGTCTCACAGAGTTACAGCTTTCCCCTGAAGAAGCCTTTTGCTAACTTTGTTCTTGTGGAATTTGCAAAGTGATATTTGGAAGCCCATTAGGGCTATGGTGAAAAAGAAATTGTCCTAAGATAAAAACTGTAAAGAAGCTTTCTGAGAAGCTGCTTTGTCTGTTAATTCATCTCACACAGTTACAGCTTTCCCGTCAAGAAGCCGTTCACTGAGACTGTTCTTGTGGAATTTGCAAAGTGATATTGGAAGCCGATAGAGGGTTATGGCGAAAAGGGAAATATCCTAAGATAAAAACCGAAAAGAAGTTTTCTGAGAAACTTCTTTGAGTTCTGTTAAAATATCTTACAGAGTTACAGTTTTCCCCTCATGAAACCTTTCGCTGAGACTGTTCTTGTGGGATTGGCAAAGTGATATTTGGAAGCCCATAGAGGGCTATGGTGAAAAAGGAAATCTCTTCCGTTAAAAACCGTAAAGAAGCTTTCTGAGAAACTGCTTTGTGTTCTGTTAATTCATCTCACAGTGTTACAGCTTTCCCCTCAAGAAGCCTTTCGCTAAGACTGTTCTGGTGGAATATTTAAAGTGATATTTGGAAGCCCATAGGGGGCTATGGTGAAAAACGAAATATCTTCATTTACAAACTGGAAAGAAGCTTTCTGAGAAACTGCTTTGTGTTCTGTTAAAATATCTTACAGAGTTACAGTTTCCCCTCATGAAGCCTTTCGCTAAGACTTTTCTTGTGGGATTTGCAAAGTGATATTTGGAAGTCCATAGAGGTCTATGGTGAAAAAGGAAATATCTTGCGTTAAAAACTGGAAAGAAACGTTCTGAGAGACTGCTTTGTTTCCCGTTAATTGATCACACAGTGTTACAGCTTTCCCCTCAAGAAGCCTTTCGCAAAGACTGTTCTTGTAGAATTAGCAAAGTGATATTGTGAAGCAAATAGAGGGCTATGTTGAAAAAGGAACTGTCTTCCGTTAAAAACTGGAAAGAAGCTTTCTGATAAACTGCTTTGTGTTCTGTTTATTCATCTCACAGAGTTATAGCTTTCACAGCAAGAAGCCTTTCGGTAAGACTGTTCTTGTGGAATTTGCAAAGTGATATTTGGAAACCCATAGAGGGTTATGGTGAAAAAGGAAATATCCTAAGATAGAAACTGAAAAGAAGCTTTCTGAGAAACTGCCTTGTGTTCTGTTAATTGATCTCACAGAGTTACAGCTTTCCCCTCAAGAAGCTTTTCGCTAAGGCTGTTCTTGTGGAATTTTCAAAATGATATTTGGAAGCCTATAGAGGGCTATGGAAAAGAAGGAAATATCTTCAGTTAAAAACTGGAAAGAAGCTTACTGAGAAACGCCTTTGCGTTGTGTTAATTCATCTCTCAGAGTTGCAGCTTTGCCCTGGAGATGCCTTTCGCTAAGACTGCTCTTGTGAAATTTTCAAAGTGATATTTAGAAGCCCTTAGAGGGCTATGGAATAAGAAAATATCCTAAGATAAACACTGAAAAGAAGCTTTCTGAGAAACTGCTTTGTGTTCTGCTAAGTCATCTCACAGAGTTGCAGCTTTCCCCTCAAGAGGCCTTTCGCTAAGACTGTTCTTGTGGAATTTGCAAAGTGATATTTGGGAGCCCATAGTGGGCTATGGTGAAAAACGAAACAACTTCAGTTAAAAAGTGGAAAGAAGCTTTCTGACAAAATGCTTTGTGTTCTATTAATTCATCTCACAGAATTTCGGCTCTCCCCTCATGAAGTCTTTCCGTGAGACAGTTCTTGTGGAATTTACAAAGTGATATTTGGAAGCCCATAGAGGGTATGGTAAAAAAGGAAATATCTTCTGTTGAAAACTGGAAAGAAGATTTCTGACAAACTGCTTTGTGTTCTGTTAATTCATCTCACAGAATTACAGCTTTCCCCTCAAGAAGTCTTTCGCTAAGAGTGTTCTTGTGTAATTTGCAAAGTGATATTTGGAAGCCCATAAAGGGATATGGTGAAAAAGCAAATATCCTATGATAAAAGCTGAAAAGAAGCTTTCTGAGAAACTGCTTTGTGTTCTATTAATTCATCTCACAGAGTTATAGCTTTCCCTTCAAGAAGCCTTTCGCTAAGTCTGTTCTTGTGGAATTTGCAAAGGGATATTGGGAAGCCCATAGAGGGCTACGGAGAATAAGGAAATATCCTAAGACAACAACTGAAAAAAAGCTTTCAGAGAAACTGCTTTTTGTTCTGTTAATTCATCTCACAGAGTTACAGCTTTTCCCTCAAGAAGCCTTTCGCTAAGACTGTTCTTGTGGAATTTGCAAAGAGATATTTGGAAGCCCATACAGGGCTCTGGTGAAAAAGGAAATATCTTCCGTTAAAAACTGAAAAGAAACTTTCTGAGAAACTGCTTTGTGTTCTGTTAATTCATCTCACAGAGTTACAGCTTTCCCCTAAACAAGCCGTTCACTGAGACTGTTCTTGTGGAATTTGCAAAGAGATATTTGGAAGCCCATACAGGGCTCTGGTGAAAAAGGAAATATCTTCCGTTAAAAACTGAAAAGAAACTTTCTGAGAAACTGCTTTGTGTTCTGTTAATTCATCTCACAGAGTTACAGCTTTCCCCTAAACAAGCCGTTCACTGAGACTGTTCTTGTGGAATTTGCAAAGTGATATTGGAAGCCCATAGAGGATTATTGCGAGAAAGGTAATTTGCTAAGATAAAAACCGAAAAGAAGCTTTCTGAGACGCTGCATTGTATTCTCTTAATTCATGTCACAGAGTTATAGCTTTCGCCAAAAGAAGCCATTCACTAAGACTGTTCCTGTGGAATTTGCAAGGTGATATTTGGAAGCCGTTAGAAGTCTCTGCAGAAAAAGGAATTATCTTCCGTTAAAAACTGTATAGAAGCTTTCTGAGAAACTGCTTTGTGTTTTGTTAATTCATCTCACAGAGTTACAGCTTTCCCCTGAAGAAGCCTTTTGCTAACTTTGTTCTTGTGGAATTTGCAAAGTGATATTTGGAAGCCCATTAGGGCTATGGTGAAAAAGAAATTGTCCTAAGATAAAAACTGTAAAGAAGCTTTCTGAGAAGCTGCTTTGTCTGTTAATTCATCTCACACAGTTACAGCTTTCCCGTCAAGAAGCCGTTCACTGAGACTGTTCTTGTGGAATTTGCAAAGTGATATTGGAAGCCGATAGAGGGTTATGGCGAAAAGGGAAATATCCTAAGATAAAAACCGAAAAGAAGTTTTCTGAGAAACTTCTTTGAGTTCTGTTAAAATATCTTACAGAGTTACAGTTTTCCCCTCATGAAACCTTTCGCTGAGACTGTTCTTGTGGGATTGGCAAAGTGATATTTGGAAGCCCATAGAGGGCTATGGTGAAAAAGGAAATCTCTTCCGTTAAAAACCGTAAAGAAGCTTTCTGAGAAACTGCTTTGTGTTCTGTTAATTCATCTCACAGTGTTACAGCTTTCCCCTCAAGAAGCCTTTCGCTAAGACTGTTCTGGTGGAATATTTAAAGTGATATTTGGAAGCCCATAGGGGGCTATGGTGAAAAACGAAATATCTTCATTTACAAACTGGAAAGAAGCTTTCTGAGAAACTGCTTTGTGTTCTGTTAAAATATCTTACAGAGTTACAGTTTCCCCTCATGAAGCCTTTCGCTAAGACTTTTCTTGTGGGATTTGCAAAGTGATATTTGGAAGTCCATAGAGGTCTATGGTGAAAAAGGAAATATCTTGCGTTAAAAACTGGAAAGAAACGTTCTGAGAGACTGCTTTGTTTCCCGTTAATTGATCACACAGTGTTACAGCTTTCCCCTCAAGAAGCCTTTCGCAAAGACTGTTCTTGTAGAATTAGCAAAGTGATATTGTGAAGCAAATAGAGGGCTATGTTGAAAAAGGAACTGTCTTCCGTTAAAAACTGGAAAGAAGCTTTCTGATAAACTGCTTTGTGTTCTGTTTATTCATCTCACAGAGTTATAGCTTTCACAGCAAGAAGCCTTTCGGTAAGACTGTTCTTGTGGAATTTGCAAAGTGATATTTGGAAACCCATAGAGGGTTATGGTGAAAAAGGAAATATCCTAAGATAGAAACTGAAAAGAAGCTTTCTGAGAAACTGCCTTGTGTTCTGTTAATTGATCTCACAGAGTTACAGCTTTCCCCTCAAGAAGCTTTTCGCTAAGGCTGTTCTTGTGGAATTTTCAAAATGATATTTGGAAGCCTATAGAGGGCTATGGAAAAGAAGGAAATATCTTCAGTTAAAAACTGGAAAGAAGCTTACTGAGAAACGCCTTTGCGTTGTGTTAATTCATCTCTCAGAGTTGCAGCTTTGCCCTGGAGATGCCTTTCGCTAAGACTGCTCTTGTGAAATTTTCAAAGTGATATTTAGAAGCCCTTAGAGGGCTATGGAATAAGAAAATATCCTAAGATAAACACTGAAAAGAAGCTTTCTGAGAAACTGCTTTGTGTTCTGCTAAGTCATCTCACAGAGTTGCAGCTTTCCCCTCAAGAGGCCTTTCGCTAAGACTGTTCTTGTGGAATTTGCAAAGTGATATTTGGGAGCCCATAGTGGGCTATGGTGAAAAACGAAACAACTTCAGTTAAAAAGTGGAAAGAAGCTTTCTGACAAAATGCTTTGTGTTCTATTAATTCATCTCACAGAATTTCGGCTCTCCCCTCATGAAGTCTTTCCGTGAGACAGTTCTTGTGGAATTTACAAAGTGATATTTGGAAGCCCATAGAGGGTATGGTAAAAAAGGAAATATCTTCTGTTGAAAACTGGAAAGAAGATTTCTGACAAACTGCTTTGTGTTCTGTTAATTCATCTCACAGAATTACAGCTTTCCCCTCAAGAAGTCTTTCGCTAAGAGTGTTCTTGTGTAATTTGCAAAGTGATATTTGGAAGCCCATAAAGGGATATGGTGAAAAAGCAAATATCCTATGATAAAAGCTGAAAAGAAGCTTTCTGAGAAACTGCTTTGTGTTCTATTAATTCATCTCACAGAGTTATAGCTTTCCCTTCAAGAAGCCTTTCGCTAAGTCTGTTCTTGTGGAATTTGCAAAGGGATATTGGGAAGCCCATAGAGGGCTACGGAGAATAAGGAAATATCCTAAGACAACAACTGAAAAAAAGCTTTCAGAGAAACTGCTTTTTGTTCTGTTAATTCATCTCACAGAGTTACAGCTTTTCCCTCAAGAAGCCTTTCGCTAAGACTGTTCTTGTGGAATTTGCAAAGAGATATTTGGAAGCCCATACAGGGCTCTGGTGAAAAAGGAAATATCTTCCGTTAAAAACTGAAAAGAAACTTTCTGAGAAACTGCTTTGTGTTCTGTTAATTCATCTCACAGAGTTACAGCTTTCCCCTAAACAAGCCGTTCACTGAGACTGTTCTTGTGGAATTTGCAAAGAGATATTTGGAAGCCCATACAGGGCTCTGGTGAAAAAGGAAATATCTTCCGTTAAAAACTGAAAAGAAACTTTCTGAGAAACTGCTTTGTGTTCTGTTAATTCATCTCACAGAGTTACAGATTTCCCCTAAACAAGCCGTTCACTGAGACTGTTCTTGTGGAATTTGCAAAGTGATATTGGAAGCCCATAGAGGATTATTGCGAGAAAGGTAATTTGCTAAGATAAAAACCGAAAAGAAGCTTTCTGAGACGCTGCATTGTATTCTCTTAATTCATGTCACAGAGTTATAGCTTTCGCCAAAAGAAGCCATTCACTAAGACTGTTCCTGTGGAATTTGCAAGGTGATATTTGGAAGCCGTTAGAAGTCTCTGCAGAAAAAGGAAATATCTTCCGTTAAAAACTGTATAGAAGCTTTCTGAGAAACTGCTTTGTGTTTTGTTAATTCATCTCACAGAGTTACAGCTTTCCCCTGAAGAAGCCTTTTGCTAACTTTGTTCTTGTGGAATTTGCAAAGTGATATTTGGAAGCCCATTAGGGCTACGGTGAAAAAGAAATTGTCCTAAGATAAAAACTGTAAAGAAGCTTTCTGAGAAGCTGCTTTGTCTGTTAATTCATCTCACACAGTTACAGCTTTCCCGTCAAGAAGCCGTTCACTGAGACTGTTCTTGTGGAATTTGCAAAGTGATATTGGAAGCCGATAGAGGGTTATGGCGAAAAGGGAAATATCCTAAGATAAAAACCGAAAAGAAGTTTTCTGAGAAACTTCTTTGAGTTCTGTTAAAATATCTTACAGAGTTACAGTTTTCCCCTCATGAAACCTTTCGCTGAGACTGTTCTTGTGGGATTGGCAAAGTGATATTTGGAAGCCCATAGAGGGCTATGGTGAAAAAGGAAATCTCTTCCGTTAAAAACCGTAAAGAAGCTTTCTGAGAAACTGCTTTGTGTTCTGTTAATTCATCTCACAGTGTTACAGCTTTCCCCTCAAGAAGCCTTTCGCTAAGACTGTTCTGGTGGAATATTTAAAGTGATATTTGGAAGCCCATAGGGGGCTATGGTGAAAAACGAAATATCTTCATTTACAAACTGGAAAGAAGCTTTCTGAGAAACTGCTTTGTGTTCTGTTAAAATATCTTACAGAGTTACAGTTTCCCCTCATGAAGCCTTTCGCTAAGACTTTTCTTGTGGGATTTGCAAAGTGATATTTGGAAGTCCATAGAGGTCTATGGTGAAAAAGGAAATATCTTGCGTTAAAAACTGGAAAGAAACGTTCTGAGAGACTGCTTTGTTTCCCGTTAATTGATCACACAGTGTTACAGCTTTCCCCTCAAGAAGCCTTTCGCAAAGACTGTTCTTGTAGAATTAGCAAAGTGATATTGTGAAGCAAATAGAGGGCTATGTTGAAAAAGGAACTGTCTTCCGTTAAAAACTGGAAAGAAGCTTTCTGATAAACTGCTTTGTGTTCTGTTTATTCATCTCACAGAGTTATAGCTTTCACAGCAAGAAGCCTTTCGGTAAGACTGTTCTTGTGGAATTTGCAAAGTGATATTTGGAAACCCATAGAGGGTTATGGTGAAAAAGGAAATATCCTAAGATAGAAACTGAAAAGAAGCTTTCTGAGAAACTGCCTTGTGTTCTGTTAATTGATCTCACAGAGTTACAGCTTTCCCCTCAAGAAGCTTTTCGCTAAGGCTGTTCTTGTGGAATTTTCAAAATGATATTTGGAAGCCTATAGAGGGCTATGGAAAAGAAGGAAATATCTTCAGTTAAAAACTGGAAAGAAGCTTACTGAGAAACGCCTTTGCGTTGTGTTAATTCATCTCTCAGAGTTGCAGCTTTGCCCTGGAGATGCCTTTCGCTAAGACTGCTCTTGTGAAATTTTCAAAGTGATATTTAGAAGCCCTTAGAGGGCTATGGAATAAGAAAATATCCTAAGATAAACACTGAAAAGAAGCTTTCTGAGAAACTGCTTTGTGTTCTGCTAAGTCATCTCACAGAGTTGCAGCTTTCCCCTCAAGAGGCCTTTCGCTAAGACTGTTCTTGTGGAATTTGCAAAGTGATATTTGGGAGCCCATAGTGGGCTATGGTGAAAAACGAAACAACTTCAGTTAAAAAGTGGAAAGAAGCTTTCTGACAAAATGCTTTGTGTTCTATTAATTCATCTCACAGAATTTCGGCTCTCCCCTCATGAAGTCTTTCCGTGAGACAGTTCTTGTGGAATTTACAAAGTGATATTTGGAAGCCCATAGAGGGTATGGTAAAAAAGGAAATATCTTCTGTTGAAAACTGGAAAGAAGATTTCTGACAAACTGCTTTGTGTTCTGTTAATTCATCTCACAGAATTACAGCTTTCCCCTCAAGAAGTCTTTCGCTAAGAGTGTTCTTGTGTAATTTGCAAAGTGATATTTGGAAGCCCATAAAGGGATATGGTGAAAAAGCAAATATCCTATGATAAAAGCTGAAAAGAAGCTTTCTGAGAAACTGCTTTGTGTTCTATTAATTCATCTCACAGAGTTATAGCTTTCCCTTCAAGAAGCCTTTCGCTAAGTCTGTTCTTGTGGAATTTGCAAAGGGATATTGGGAAGCCCATAGAGGGCTACGGAGAATAAGGAAATATCCTAAGACAACAACTGAAAAAAAGCTTTCAGAGAAACTGCTTTTTGTTCTGTTAATTCATCTCACAGAGTTACAGCTTTTCCCTCAAGAAGCCTTTCGCTAAGACTGTTCTTGTGGAATTTGCAAAGAGATATTTGGAAGCCCATACAGGGCTCTGGTGAAAAAGGAAATATCTTCCGTTAAAAACTGAAAAGAAACTTTCTGAGAAACTGCTTTGTGTTCTGTTAATTCATCTCACAGAGTTACAGCTTTCCCCTAAACAAGCCGTTCACTGAGACTGTTCTTGTGGAATTTGCAAAGAGATATTTGGAAGCCCATACAGGGCTCTGGTGAAAAAGGAAATATCTTCCGTTAAAAACTGAAAAGAAACTTTCTGAGAAACTGCTTTGTGTTCTGTTAATTCATCTCACAGAGTTACAGCTTTCCCCTAAACAAGCCGTTCACTGAGACTGTTCTTGTGGAATTTGCAAAGTGATATTGGAAGCCCATAGAGGATTATTGCGAGAAAGGTAATTTGCTAAGATAAAAACCGAAAAGAAGCTTTCTGAGACGCTGCATTGTATTCTCTTAATTCATGTCACAGAGTTATAGCTTTCGCCAAAAGAAGCCATTCACTAAGACTGTTCCTGTGGAATTTGCAAGGTGATATTTGGAAGCCGTTAGAAGTCTCTGCAGAAAAAGGAATTATCTTCCGTTAAAAACTGTATAGAAGCTTTCTGAGAAACTGCTTTGTGTTTTGTTAATTCATCTCACAGAGTTACAGCTTTCCCCTGAAGAAGCCTTTTGCTAACTTTGTTCTTGTGGAATTTGCAAAGTGATATTTGGAAGCCCATTAGGGCTATGGTGAAAAAGAAATTGTCCTAAGATAAAAACTGTAAAGAAGCTTTCTGAGAAGCTGCTTTGTCTGTTAATTCATCTCACACAGTTACAGCTTTCCCGTCAAGAAGCCGTTCACTGAGACTGTTCTTGTGGAATTTGCAAAGTGATATTGGAAGCCGATAGAGGGTTATGGCGAAAAGGGAAATATCCTAAGATAAAAACCGAAAAGAAGTTTTCTGAGAAACTTCTTTGAGTTCTGTTAAAATATCTTACAGAGTTACAGTTTTCCCCTCATGAAACCTTTCGCTGAGACTGTTCTTGTGGGATTGGCAAAGTGATATTTGGAAGCCCATAGAGGGCTATGGTGAAAAAGGAAATCTCTTCCGTTAAAAACCGTAAAGAAGCTTTCTGAGAAACTGCTTTGTGTTCTGTTAATTCATCTCACAGTGTTACAGCTTTCCCCTCAAGAAGCCTTTCGCTAAGACTGTTCTGGTGGAATATTTAAAGTGATATTTGGAAGCCCATAGGGGGCTATGGTGAAAAACGAAATATCTTCATTTACAAACTGGAAAGAAGCTTTCTGAGAAACTGCTTTGTGTTCTGTTAAAATATCTTACAGAGTTACAGTTTCCCCTCATGAAGCCTTTCGCTAAGACTTTTCTTGTGGGATTTGCAAAGTGATATTTGGAAGTCCATAGAGGTCTATGGTGAAAAAGGAAATATCTTGCGTTAAAAACTGGAAAGAAACGTTCTGAGAGACTGCTTTGTTTCCCGTTAATTGATCACACAGTGTTACAGCTTTCCCCTCAAGAAGCCTTTCGCAAAGACTGTTCTTGTAGAATTAGCAAAGTGATATTGTGAAGCAAATAGAGGGCTATGTTGAAAAAGGAACTGTCTTCCGTTAAAAACTGGAAAGAAGCTTTCTGATAAACTGCTTTGTGTTCTGTTTATTCATCTCACAGAGTTATAGCTTTCACAGCAAGAAGCCTTTCGGTAAGACTGTTCTTGTGGAATTTGCAAAGTGATATTTGGAAACCCATAGAGGGTTATGGTGAAAAAGGAAATATCCTAAGATAGAAACTGAAAAGAAGCTTTCTGAGAAACTGCCTTGTGTTCTGTTAATTGATCTCACAGAGTTACAGCTTTCCCCTCAAGAAGCTTTTCGCTAAGGCTGTTCTTGTGGAATTTTCAAAATGATATTTGGAAGCCTATAGAGGGCTATGGAAAAGAAGGAAATATCTTCAGTTAAAAACTGGAAAGAAGCTTACTGAGAAACGCCTTTGCGTTGTGTTAATTCATCGCTCAGAGTTGCAGCTTTGCCCTGGAGATGCCTTTCGCTAAGACTGCTCTTGTGAAATTTTCAAAGTGATATTTAGAAGCCCTTAGAGGGCTATGGAATAAGAAAATATCCTAAGATAAACACTGAAAAGAAGCTTTCTGAGAAACTGCTTTGTGTTCTGCTAAGTCATCTCACAGAGTTGCAGCTTTCCCCTCAAGAGGCCTTTCGCTAAGACTGTTCTTGTGGAATTTGCAAAGTGATATTTGGGGGCCCATAGTGGGCTATGGTGAAAAACGAAACAACTTCAGTTAAAAAGTGGAAAGAAGCTTTCTGACAAAATGCTTTGTGCTCTATTAATTCATCTCACAGAATTTCGGCTCTCCCCTCATGAAGTCTTTCCGTGAGACAGTTCTTGTGGAATTTACAAAGTGATATTTGGAAGCCCATAGAGGGTATGGTAAAAAAGGAAATATCTTCTGTTGAAAACTGGAAAGAAGATTTCTGACAAACTGCTTTGTGTTCTGTTAATTCATCTCACAGAATTACAGCTTTCCCCTCAAGAAGTCTTTCGCTAAGAGTGTTCTTGTGTAATTTGCAAAGTGATATTTGGAAGCCCATAAAGGGATATGGTGAAAAAGCAAATATCCTATGATAAAAGCTGAAAAGAAGCTTTCTGAGAAACTGCTTTGTGTTCTATTAATTCATCTCACAGAGTTATAGCTTTCCCATCAAGAAGCCTTTCGGTAAGAATCTTCTTGTGACATTTGCAAAGTGATATTTGGAAGCCCATAGAGGGCTATGGTGAAAAAGGAAATATCCTAAGATAAAAACTGAAAGAAGCTTTCTGAGAAACTGCATTGTGTTCTGTTAATTCATCTCAGAGAGTTACAGCTTTCTCCACAAGAAGCCTTTCGCTAAGACTGTTCTTGCGGAATATGCAAAGTGATATTTGGAAGCCCATAGGGGGCTATGGTGAAAAAGGAAATATCCTAAGATAGAAACTGAAAAGGAACTTTCTGAGAAACGGGTATGTGTTGTGTTAATTCATCTCACAGAGTTACAGCTTTCCCCTCAAGAAGCCTTTCACTAAGACTGTTGTTGTGGGATTGGAAAGTTATATTTCAAAGACCATAAGGGCTATAGTGAAAATGGAATTATTCTGAGATAAAAACCGAAAAGAAGCTTTCTGAGCAACTGCTTTGTGTTCTGTTAATTCATCTCAAAGTGTTACAAACTTCTCCTCAAGAAACCTTTAGCTAAGGCTGATCTTGTGGAATTTGAAAAGTGATATTTGGAAGACCATAGGGGGCTATGGTGAAAAAGGAAGTATCTTCTGTTAAAAACTGGAAAGAAGTTTTCTGAGAAACTGCTTTGTGTTCTGTTAATTTATCTTACAGAGTTAAAGCTTTCCCCTCAAGAAACCTTTCTCTAAGGCTGTTCTTGTGTAATTTGCAAAGTGATATTTGGAAGCCCATGGAGGGCTATGGTGATAAAGGAAATATCTTCAGTTAAAAAATGGAAAGAAGATTTCTGAAAAACTGCTTTGTGATCTGTTAATTCATCTCACAGAGTTACAGCTTTTCCCTCAAGACGCCTTTCGGGAAGACTGTTCTTGTGGAATTTGCAAACTGATATTTGGACGCCCATAGAGGGCTATGGTGAAAAAGGAAATATCCTCAGTTAAAAACTGGAAAGAAGCTTTCTGAGAAACTGCTTTGTGTTCTGTTAATTCACATCACGGAGTTACAGCTTTCCCCTCAAGAAGTCTTTCGTTAAGACACTTCTTGTGGAATTTGCAAAGTCATATTTGGAAGCCATTAGAGGGCTATAGTGAAAAAGGAAATATCCTCAGTTAAAAAGTTGAAAGAAGATTTCTGAGAAACTGCTTTGTGTTTTGTTAATTCATCTCACAGAGTTACAGCTTTCCGCTCAAGAAGCCTTTCGCTAAGACTGTTCCTCTGGAATATGCAAAGTGTTATTTTGGAGCCCATAGGGGGCTACGGTGAAAAGGAATTATCTTCAGTTTAAAACTGGAAAGAAGCTTTTTGAGAATCTGCTTTGTGTTCTTTAAATTCATCTCACAGAGTAACAGCTTTCCCCTCTAGAATTCTTTCGTTAAGACTGTTCTTGTGGAATTTGCAAAGTGATATTGGGAAGCCCATAGAAGGCTATGGTGAAAAAGGAAAAATCTTCCGTTAAAACTCTGAAGTAGCATTCTGTGAAACTGCCTTGTGTTCTGATAATGCATCTCACAGAGTTATAGTTTTCCCCTCAAGAAGCCTTTCGCAAATTCTGTTCTTGTGGGATTTTCTAAGTGATATTTGGAAGCCCATAGAGGGCTGTGGGGAAAACGGAAATATCTTCGGCTGAAAACTGCAAAGAAGCTTTCTGAGAAACAGCTCTGTGTTCTGTTAATTCATTTCAGAGAGTTACAGCTTTCCGCTCCAGAAGCCTTTCGCTAAGACTGCTCTTTTGGAATTTGCAAAGTGATATTTGGGAGCCCTTAGAGGGCTATGGTGAAAAAGGAAATATCTTCCATTAAAAACTGGAAAGAAGACTTCTGAGATACTGCCGTGTGTTCTGTTAATACGTCTAACCGAGTTACAGAGTTCCTCTCAAGAAGTCTTTCGCTAAGACTGTTCTTGTGGTATTTGCAATGTGATATTTGGAAGCCCATATAGGGCTATGGTGAAAAAGGAAATATCTTCAGGTAAAAACTGGAAAGAAGCTTTCTGAGAAACTGCTTTGTGTTCTGTTAATTCATCTCACAGTGTTACAGGATTCCCCTCCAGAAGACTTTCGCTATGACTGTTCTTGTGGAATTTGCAAAACGATGGTTGGAAGCCCAAAGAGAGCTATGTGAAAAAGGAAATATCCTAAGATAAAAACGAAAAAGAAGCTTTCTGAGGAACTGCTTTGTGTTCTCTTTTTTTTTTTTTTTTTTTTTGAGACGGAGTCTCGCTCTGTCGCCCAGGCTGGAGTGCAGTGGCCGGATCTCAGCTCACTGCAAGCTCCACCTCCCAGGTTTACGCCATTCTCCTGCCTCAGCCTCCCAAGTAGCTGGGACTATAGGCGCCTGCCACCTCGCCCGGCTATTTTTTTGTATTTTTTAGTAGAGACGGGGTTTCATCGTGTTAGCCAGGATGGTCTCGATCTCCTGAACTTGTGATCCGCCCGTCTCGGCCTCCCAAAGTGCTGGGATTACAGGCTTGAGCCACCGCGCCCGGCCTGCGTTCTCTTAATTCGTATCCCAGAGTTACAAATTTTTCCTCAAGAAGCCATTCGCTAAGACTGTTCTTGTGCAATTTTCAAAATGATATTTGGAAGCCCATAGAGGGCCATGATGAAAAAGGAAATATCTTCAGTTAAAAACTGGAAAGAAACTTTCTGAGAAACTGCTTTGTGTTCTGGTAATTCATCTCACAGACTTACAGCTTTCCCTTCAAGAAGCCATTCGCTAAGTCTGTTCTTCTGGAATGTGCAAAGTGATATTTATAAGCCCATAGTGTGCTATGGTGAAAAAGGAAATATCTTCCGTTGAAAACTGCAAACAAAATTTCTGAGAAACTGCCCTGTGTTATGATAATTCATCTCACAGAGTTACAGCATTCCCCTCAAGAAGCCATTCGCTAAGACTGTTCTTGTGCAATTTTCAAAATGATATTTGGAAGCCCATAGAGGGCCATGATGAAAAAGGAAATATCTTCAGTTAAAAACTGGAAAGAAACTTTCTGAGAAATTGCTTTGTGTTCTGGTAATTCATCTCACAGACTTACAGCTTTCTTCTCAAGAAGATTTTCGGTAAGTCTGTTTTGTGGAATTTGCAAAGTGATATGTGGAAGCCCATAGTGGGCTATGGAGAAAAAGGAAATATCTTCCGTTAAAAACTGGGAAGAAGATTTCTGAGACACTGCTTTGTGTTCTGTTAATTTATCTAACAGAGTTACAGCATTCCCCTAGACAAGTCATTCGCTAAGATTGTTTTTGTGGAACTTGCAAAGTGATATTTGAAAGCCCCTAGAGGGCTTCGGTGAAAAAGGAAATATCTTCAGTTAAAAACTGGATAGAAGATTTCTGAGAATCTGTTTTGTGTTCTGATAATTCATCTCACATGATTACAGCTTTCCCTTCAAGAAGCCTTTCGATAAGACTGTTCTTGTGGGATTTGCAAAGTGATATTTGGAAGCCCAAATATGGCTATGGTGAAAAAGGAAATTTCTTCAGTTAAAAACTGGAAAGAAGCTTTCTGAGAAACTGCTTTGTGTTCTGTTAATTCAACTCACTGAGTTACAGTTTTCCCCTCCAGAAGCCTTTCCCTAAGACTGTTCTTTTGGAATTGGCAAAGTGATATTCGAAAGCCCACAGAGGGCTATAGTGAAAAACAAAATATCTTCCGTTAAAAACTGGAAAGAAGCTTTCTGAGAAACTGCCGTGTGTTCTATTAATACATCTCACACAGATCCAGCTTTGCTCTCAAGAAGACCTTTGCTACGACTGTTCTTGAGGAATTTGCAAAGTGATATTTGGAAGCCCATAGAGAGATATGTTAAAAAAGGAAATATCTTTCGTTAAAAATTGAAAAGAAGCTTTCTTAGAAACTGCTATCTGTTCTGTTAATTCATCTCAACGAGTTACAACTTTCCCCTCAAGAAGCCTTCAGCTATGTCTCCTCTTGTGTAATTTGCAAAATGATATTTGGAAGCCCATAGAGGTCTACTGTGAAAATGGAAATATCCTCAGATAAAAACCGAGAAGAAGCTTTCTGAGAAACTGATTTGTGTTCTGTTAATTCATATGACAGAGTTACAGATTTTCCCTAAAGAAGCCTTTCGCTAAGACTGTTCCTGTGGAATTTGCAAAGTGATATTTGGAAGCCCATAGAGGGCTATGGTGAAAAAGGAAATATCCTATGATAAAAATTGAAAAGAAGCTTTCTGAAAAACTGCTTTGTGTTCTGTTAATTCAACTCAAAGAGTTACAGCTTTCCCCTCAAGAAAACTTTCGCTAAGACTCTTCTTTTGGAATTTGCAAAGTGATATTTGGAAGCCCATAGACGGCTAAGCTGAAAAAGGAAATATCTTCCGTTAAAAACTGGAAAGAAGATTTCTGAGAAACTGCTTTGTGTTCTGTTAATGCATCTCACAGAGTTACAGCTCTCCCATCCAGAAACATTTCGCTAACACTGTTCTTGTGGAATTTGCAAAGTGATATTTGGAAGCAAAGAGAGAGCTATGGCGAAAAAGGAAATATCCTAAGATAAAAACTGAAAAGAAGTTTTCTGAGAAACTGCTTTGTGTTCTGTTAATTCATCTCACAGATGTACAGCTTTCCCCTCCAGAAGCCTTTCGCTAAGACTGTTCTTGTGGAATTTGCAAAGTGATATTTGAAAGCCCAGAGAGGGCTATGGTGAAAAAGGAAATATCTTCAGTTAAAAACTGGAAAGAAGGTTTCTGAGAAACTGCCGTGTGTTCTGTTAATACATCTCACCGAGTTACAGCTTTCCTCTCAAGAAGTCTTTCATAAACGCTGTTCTTGTTAAATTTGCAAAGTGATATTTGGAAACCCATAGAGGGCTATGGTGAAATAGGAAATATCTTCAGTTAAAAACAGAAAAGAAGCTTTCTGAGAAACTGCTTTTTGTTCTGTTAATTCATCTCAGAGAGTTACAGCTTTCTCCTCAAGAAGCCTTTCGCTAGGACTGGTCTTGTGGAATTTGCAAAGTGATATTTGGAAGCCCATAGAGTGCTATGGTGAAAAAGGAAATATCTTCAGTTAAAAACTGGAAAGAAGATTTCTGAGAAACTGCTTTGTATTCTGTTAACTCATCTCACAGAGTTATAGGTTTCCCTTCAAGAAGCCTTTTGCTAAGACTGTTTTTGTGGAATTTGCAAAGTGATATTTGGAAGCCCATAGAGGGCTATGGTGAAAAAGGAATTATCTTACGTTAAAAACTGGAAAGAAGCTTTCTGGAAACTGTTTTGTGTTCTGTTAATTCATCACACAGAGTTACAGCTTTCTTCTCAAGAAGCCTTTCGCTAAGACTCTTCTTGTGGAATTTACAAAGTGAAATTTGGAAGCCCATAGAGGGCTAAGGTGAAAAAGGAAATATTTTCCGTTAAAAAATGAAAAGAAGATTTCTGAGAAACTGCTTTGTGTTATTTTAATTCATCTCACAGAGTTACACTTTGCCCGTCAAAAAGCCTTTCCCTCAGACTGTTATTGTGGAATTTGAAAAGTGATATTTGGAATCCCATAGAGGGCTATGGTGAAACAGGAAATATCCTCCGTAAAAACTGGAAAGAATCTTTCGGAGAAACTGTTTTGTGTTCTGTTAATTCATCTCACAGAGTTATAGCTTTCCTCTCAAGAAGTCTTTCATAAACGCTGTTCTTGTTAAATTTGCAAAGTGATATTTGGAAGCCCATAGAGTGCTATGGTGAAATAGGAAATATCTTCAGTTAAAAACTGAAAAGAAGCTTTCTGAGAAACTGCTTTTTGTTCTGTTAATTCATCTCAGAGAGTTACAGCTTTCTCCTCAAGAAGCCTTTCGCTAGAACTGGTCTTGTGGAATTTGCAAAGTGATATTTGGAAGCCCATAGAGTGCTATGGTGAAAAAGGAAATATCTTCAGTTAAAAACTGGAAAGAAGATTTCTGAGAAACTTTTTTGTGTTCTCTTCTTTCATCTCACAGAGTTTCAGCTTTCTCCGCAAGAAGCCTTCCGCTAAGACTGTTCTTGTGGAATTTGCAAAGTGATATTTGAAAGCCTAAAGAGGTCTATGGTGAAAAGGGAAATATCTTCAGTTAAAAACTGGAAAGAAGTTTTCTGAGAAAATGCTTTGTGTTCTGTTAATTCATCTCACAGAGTTACCGCTTTCCCCTCAAGAAGCCTTTCTTTAAGAATCTTTTTTCGTAATTGGCAAAGTGATATTTGGAAGCCCATAGGGAGCTATGGTGCAAATGGAAATATTCTAAGATAAAAACCGGAAAGAAATTTTCTGAGAAACTGCTTTGTCTTCTGTTAATTCATCTCACAGAGTTACAGCTTTCCCCCCAAGAAGCCTTTCGCTAAGACTGTTCTTGTGGAATTTGTAAAGTGATATTTGGAAGCCCATCGAGGGCTAAGGTGAAAATGGAAATATCCTAAGATGAAAACCGAAAAGAAGCTTTTTGGGAAACTGTTTTGTGTTCTGTTAGTTCATCTCACAGAGTTACAGCTTTCCCCTCAACAAGCCGTTCACTAAGACAGTTTTTGTGAAATTTGCAAACTGATATTTGGAAGCCCATAGAGGGCCATGGTGAAAAAGGAAATATCTTCAGTTAAAAACTGAAAGAAGCTTCCTGAGAAACTGCTTTGTGTTCTGTAAATTCATCTCACAGAGTTACAGCTTTCCCCTCAAGAAGCCTTTCGCTGAGGTTGTTCCTGTGGAATTTGCAACGTGATCTTTGGAAGCCCATAGAGGGCTACGGTGAAAAAGGAAATATCTTCCTTTAAAAACTGGAAAGAAGCTTTCTGAGAAACTGTTTTGTGTTCTGTTAATTCATCTCACAGAGTTAGAGCTTTCTCCTCAAGAATTCTTTCGCTAAGACTTTTCTTGGGGAATTTGCAAAGTGATATTTGGAAGCCCACGGAGGGCTAAGGTGAAAAAGGAAATATCTTCCGTTAAAAACTGAAAAGAAGATTTCTGAGAGACTGCTTTGGGTTCTGTTAATTCATCTCACAGACTTACAGCTTTCCCCTCAAGAAGCCTTTCCCTAAGACTGTTCTTGTGGAATTTGCAACGTGATATTTGGAAGCCCATAGAGAGCTATGGTGAAAAAGGAAATATCCTAAAATAAAAAAACAAAGGAATCTTACTGAGAAACTGTTTTGTGTTCTGTTAATTCATCTCACAAAGTTACAGCTTTTCCTTTAAGAAACTTTTCTCTAAGACTGTTCTTGTGGAATTTACAAAGTGATATTTGGAAGCCCATAGAGGGCTATGGTGAAAAAGGATATATCTTCCGTTAAAAACTGGAAATAAACTTTCTAAGAAACTGCTTTGTGTTTTTTTAAATTCATCTCAGAGAGTTACAGCTTTTCCTCAAGAAGCCATTCGCTAAGACTGTTGTGTGGAATTTACAACGTGATATTTGGAAACCCTTAGAGGGCTATGGTGAAAAAGGAAATATCCTAAGATAAAAACTGAAAAGAAGCTTTCTGAGAAACTGCTTTGTGTTCTGTTAATTCATCTCACAGAGTTACAGCTTTCCCTTCAAGAAGCCTTTCGCTAAGTCTGTTCTTGTGAATTTGCAAAGTGATAGTTGGAAGCCCGTAAGTGGCCATGTTGAAAAAGGAAATATCTTCAGTTAAAAACTGGAAAGAAGATTTCTGAGAGACTGCTTTGTGTTCTGTTAATTCATCTCACAGAGTTACAGCTCTCCCCTCAAGAATTCTTTCGTGAAGGCTGTTGTTGTTTAACTTGCAAAGTGATATTTGCAAGCCCGTAGAGGGCTATGGTGAAAAAGGAAATATCTTCTGTTTAAAACTGAAAAGAAGCCTTCTGAGAAACTCCTTTTTGTTCTGTTAATTCATCTCAGAGGGTTACAGCTTTCTCCTCAAGAAGCCTTTCGCTAGGACTGTTCTTGTGGAATTTGGAAAGTGATATTTGGACGCACATAGAGTGCTATGGTGAAAAAGGAAATATCTTAAGTTAAAAACTGGAAAGAAGCTTTCTGAGAAAGTATTTTGTGTTCTGTTAATTCATCTCACAGAATTACAGCTTTCTCCACAAGAAGCCTTTCGCTAAGACTGTTCTTGTGGAATTTGCACTGTGATATTTCAAAGCCCCAAGAGGTCTATGGTGGAAAAGGTAATATCTTCAGTTAAAAACTGGAAAGAAGTCTTCTGAGAAAACGCTTTGTGTTCTGTTAATTCATCTCACAGAGTTACAGCTTTCCCCTCATGAAACCTTTCGCTAAGACTTTTCTTGTGGAATTTGCAAAGTGATATTTGGAAGCCCTTGGAGAACTATGGTGAAAAAGGAAATATCCTAAGATAAAAACTGAAAAGAAGCTTTCTGAGGAACTGCTTTCTGTACTGTGAACTCATCTCAGAGATTTACAGCTTTCTGTTCAAGAAGCCTTTCGCAAAGACTGTTCTTTTGGAATTTGCAAAGTGATATTTGGAAGCCCATAGAGAGCTATGGTGAAAATGGAAATATCCTAAGATAAAAGCCGAAAAGAAGCTTTCTGAGAAACTGCTTTGTCTTCTGTTAGTTCACCTCACAGAGTTACAGCTTTCCTCTCAAGAAGCCTTTCTCTAAGACTGTTCTTGTGGAATATGCAAAGTGATATTTGGAAGCCCCTAGAGGTCTACGCTGAAAATGGAATTATGCTAAGCTAAAAACTGAAAAGAAGCTTTCTGGAAAATTGCTTTGTGTTCTGTTAGTTCATCTCACAGAGTTACAACTTTCCCCTCAAGAAGCCGTTCACTAAGACACTTTTTGTGAAATTTGCAAACTGATATTTGGAAGCCCATAGAGGGCTACGGTGAAGAAGGAAATATCCTAAGATAAAAACTGAAAAGTAGCTTTCTGTGAAACTGCTTTGTGTTCTGTAAATTCATCTCACAGATTTACAGCTTTCCCCTCAAGAAGCCTTTCGCTAAGGCTGTTCTTGTGGAATTTGCAAAGTGATATTTGGAATCCCATAGAGGGCTATGGTGAAAAAGGAAATATTTTACCTTAAAAACTGGAAAGAAGCTTTCTGAGAAACTGTTTTGTGTTCTGTTAATTCATCTCACAGAGTTACAGCTTTCTCCTCAAGAAGCCTTTCGGTAAGCCTTTTCTTGTGGAATTTGCAAAGTGATATTTGGAAGCCCACAGAGGGCTAAGGAGAAAAAGGAAATATCTTCCGTTAAAAACTGGAAATAAGATATCTGAGAAACTGATTTGAGTTCTGTTAATTCACCTCACAGAGTTACAGCTTTGCCCCCAAGAAACCTTTCCCGAAGACTGTTCTTGTGGAATTTGAAAAGTGATATTTGGAAGCCCATAGAGAGCTATGGTGAAAAAGCAAATATCCTAAGATAAAAACCCAAAGGAATCTTTCTAAGAAACTTCTTTGTGTTCTGTTAATTCATTTCAGAGAATTACAGCTTTCCCCTCAAGAAGCCTTTCAATAACGCAGTTGTTGTGGAATTTGCAAAGTCTTCCTTGGAAACCCTTACAGGGCTATGGTGAAAATGGAAATATCCTAAGATAAAAACCGAAAAGAAGCGTTCTGAGAAACTGCTTTGTGTTCTGTTAGTTCATCTCACGGAGTTACACCTTTTCCCTCAAGAAGGCTTTCCCTAAGTCTGTTCTTGTGGAATTTGCAAAGTGATATTAGAAGCCCTGAAGGGCTATGCTGGAAAAGGAAATATCTTCCATTAAAAACTGGAAAGAAACTTTCTGAGAAACTGCTTTGTATTCTGTTAATTCATCTCATAGAGTTACAGCTTTCTCCCAACGAAGATTTTCGCAAAGGCTGTTCTTGTGGAATTTGCACAGTGATATTTGAAAGCCCATAGAGGGCTATCGTGAAAAAGAAAACATCTTCCATTAAAAACTGAAAAGAAGATTTCTGAGAAACTGTTTTGTGTCTGTTAATTCATCTTACAGATTTACATCTTTCTCCTCAAAAAGCCTTTCGCTAAGTCTGTTCTTGTGGAATTTCAAATGTGATATTTGGAAGCCCTTAGAGGGCTCTGGTGAAAAAGAAAATATCTTCCGTTAAAAACTTGAGAGAAGATTTCTGAGAATCTGTTTTGTGTTTTCTCAAATGATCTCACAGATTTACAGCTTTCCCCTCAAGAAGCCTTTCCCTAAGACTGTTCTTGTGGAATTTGCAAAGAGATATTTAGAAGCCCATAGAGAGCTGTGGCAAAAAAGAAAATATCTTCCGTTTAAAACTGAAAAGAAGATTTCTGAGAAACTGCTTTGTCTTTGTTAATTCATCTCACAGAGTTACAGCTTTCCCCTCAAGAAGCCTTTCCCCAAGACTGTTTTTGTGGAATTTGAAAGTGATTTTTGAAAGCCCATGGAGGTCTATGGTGAAAAAGGAAATATCCTAAGATAAAAACTGAAAAGAGGCTTTCTGAGAAACTGTTTTGTGTTCTGTTAATTCATCGCACAGAGTTTCAGCTTTCCCCTCAAGAAGACTTTCTCTAAGACTGTTTTTGTGAAATTAGTAAAGTGATAGTTGGAATCCATAGAGGGCTATGGTGAAAAAGGAAATATCCTAGGATAAAAACCGAAAATAAGCTTTCTGATAAACTGCTTTGTGTTCTGTTAATTCAACTAAGAGTGTTACAGTTTCCCGTCAAGAAGCCTTTCTCAGGAAGCCTTTCGCTAAGACTGTTCTTGTGGAATTTGCAAAGTGATATTTGGAAGCCCATACAGGGCTATGGTGAAAAAGAAAATATCTTCTGTTAAAAACTGGAAAGCAGCTTTCTGAGAAACTGCTTTGTGGTCTGTTAATTCATCTCACAGAGCTACAGCTTTCCCCTCAAGAATACTTTCGCTTAGACTGTTCTTGTGGAATTTGCAAAGTGACATTTGTAAGCCCATACAGGGCTATGCTGACAAAGGAAATATCCTAAGATAAAAACTGAAAAGAAGCTTTCTGAGAAACGGCTTTGTGTTCTCTTAATTCATCTCACAGAGTAACAGCTTTCCCCTCATGAAGCCAATCGCTAAGACTGTTCTTGTGGAATTTGCAAAGTGATATTTGGAAGCCCATAGTGGGCTATGGTGAAAAAGGAAATCTCTTCCGTTAAAAACTGGAAAGAAGCTTTCTGAGAAACGGCTTTGTGTTCTGTTAATTCATCCCACAGAGTTACAGATTTCCCCTCAGGAATCCTTTCCCTAAGACTATTGCGGTGGAATATGCAAAGTGATATTTGAAAGCCCATAGAAGGCTATGGTGAAAAAGGAAATGTCTTCCGTTAAAAACTGGAAAGAAGCTTTCTGAGAAAAAGCTTTGTGTTCAGTTAATTCATCTCACAGGGTTACAGCTTTCCCCTCAAGAAGGCTTTCGCTAAGACTGTTCTTGTGGAATTTGCAAAGTGATATTTGGAAGCCATAGAGGGCTATGGTGAAAAAGGAAATATCTTCAGTTAAAAACTGGAAAGAAGCTTTCTGAGAAACGGCTTTGTGTTCTCTAATTTCATCTCACAGAGTTACAGCTTTCCTGTCACGAAGCCTTTCGATAAGTCTGTTCTTGTGGAATTTGAACAGTGATATTTGGAAACCCATACAGTGCTATGGTGAAAAAGGAAGTCTCTTCTCTTAAAAGGAGAAAGAAGCTTTCTGAGAAACTGCATTGTGTTCTGTTAATTCATCTCACAGAGTTACAGCTTTACCCTCAAGAAGCCTTTCGCTAAGAATGTTTTTGTGGAATTTGCAAAGTGATATTTCGAAGCCCATAGAGGGCTATGGAGAAAAAGGAAATATATTCAGTTAAGAACTGGAAAGAAGCTTTCTGAGAAACGGCCTTGTGTTCTCTTAATTCATCTCACAGAGTTACAGCATTCCCCTCAAGAAGCCTTTCATTAAGACTGTTCTTGTGAAATTTGCAAAGGGATATTTGGAAGCCCATAGAGGGCTATGTTGAAAAAGGAAATCTCATCCGTTTAAAACTGGAAAGAAACTTTCTGAGAAACGGCTTTGTGTGCTGTTAATTCATCACACACAGTTACAGCTTTCCCCTCATGAAGCCTTTCGCTAAGAGTGTTCTTGTGGAATTTGCAAAGTTATATTTGGAAGCCCATAGAGGGCTATGCTGAAAAAGGAAATATCTTTTTTTTTAAAAAAAAAAATTTTTTTTTAAATTTCTTTATTATTATTAAACTTTAAGTTGTAGGGTACATGTGCACAACGTGCAGGTTTGCTACATATGTATACTTGTGCCATGTTGGTGTGCTGCACCCATCAACTCGTCATTTACATCAGGTATAACTCCCAATGCAATCCCTCCCCCCTCCCCCCTCCCCATGATAGGCCCCGGTGTGTGATGTTCCCCTTCCCGAGTCCAAGTGATCTCATTGTTCAGTTCCCGCCTATGAGTGAGAACATGCAGTGTTTGGTTTTCTGTTCTTGTGATAGTTTGCTAAGAATGATGGTTTCCAGCTGCACCCATGTCCCTACAAAGGACACAAACTCATCCTTTTTTATGGCTGCATAGTATTCCATGGTGTATATGTGCCACATTTTCTTAATCCAATCTGTCACTGATGGACATTTGGGTTGATTCCAAGTCTTTGCTATTGTGAATAGTGCTGCAATAAACATACGTGTGCATGTGTCTTTATAGCAGCATAATTTATAATCCTTTGGGTATATACCCAGTAATGGGATGGCTGGATCATATGATACATCTAGTTCTAGATCCTTGAGGAATCGCCATACTGTTTTCCATAACGGTTGAACTAGTTTACAATCCCACCAACAGTGTAAAAGTGTTCCTATTTCTCCACATCCTCTCCAGCACCTGTTGTTTCCTGACTTTTGAATGATCGCCATTCTAACTGGTGTGAGATGGTATCTCATTGTGGTTTTGATTTGCATTTCTCTGATGGCCAGTGATGATGAGCATTTTTTCATGTGTCTGTTGGCTGTATGAATGTCTTCTTTTGAGAAATGTCTGTTCATATCCTTTGCCCACTTTTTGATGGGGTTGTTTGTTTTTTTCTTGTAAATTTGTTTGAGGTCTTTGTAGGTTCTGGATATTAGCCCTTTGTCAGATGAGTAGATTGCAAAAATTTTCTCCCATTCTGTAGGTTGCCTGTTCACTCTGATGGTAGTTTCTTTTGCTGTGCAGAAGTTCTTTAGTTTAATGAGATCCCATTTGTCAGTTTTGGCTTTTGCTGCCGTTGCTTTTGGTGTTATAGACATGAAGTCTTTGCCCATGCCTATGTCCTGAATGGTACTACCTAGGTTTTCCTCTAGGGTTTTTATGGTATTAGGTCTAACATTTAAGTCTCTAATCCATCTTGAATTAATTTTCGTATAAGGAGTAAGGAAAGGATCCAGTTTCAGCTTTCTACTTATGGCTAGCCAATTTTCCCAGCACCATTTATTAAATAGGGAATCCTTTCCCCATTTCTTGTTTCTCTCAGGTTTGTCAAAGATCAGATGGCTCTAGATGTGTGGTATTATTTCTGAGGACTCTGTTCTGTTCCATTGGTCTATATCTCTGTTTTGGTACCAGTACCATGCTGTTTTGGTTACTGTAGCCTTGTAGTATAGTTTGAGTCAGGTAGTGTGATGTCTCCAGCTTTGTTCTTTTGACATAGGATTGTCTTGGAGATGCGGGCTCTTTTTTGGTTCCATATGAACTTTAAAGCAGTTTTTTCCAATTCTGTGAAGAAGCTCATTGGTAGCTTGATGGGGATGGCATTGAATCTGTAAATTACCTTGGGCAGTATGGCCATTTTCACGATATTGATTCTTCCTATCCATGAGCATGGTATGTTCTTCCATTTGTGTCCTCTTTGATTTCACTGAGCAGTGGTTTGTAGTTCTCCTTGAAGAGGTCCTTTACATCCCTTTTAAGTTGGATTCCTAGGTATTTTATTCTCTTTGAAGCAATTGTGAATGGAAGTTCATTCCTGATTTGGCTCTCTGTTTGACTGTTACTGGTGTATAAGAATGCTTGTGATTTGTGCACATTAATTTTGTATCCTGAAACTTTGCTGAAGTTGCTTATCAGCTTAAGGAGATTTTGGGCTGAGACAATGGGGTTTTCTAAATATACAATCATGTCATCTGCAAACAGGGACAATTTGACTTCTTCTTTTCCTAACTGAATCCCCTTGATTTCTTTCTCTTGCCTGATTGCCCTAGCCAGCACTTCCAACACTATGTTGAATAGGAGTGGTGAGAGAGGGCATCCCTGTCTTGTGCCAGTTTTCAAAGGGAATTTTTCCAGTTTTTGCCCATTCAGTATGATATTGGCTGTGGGTTTGTCATATATAGCTCTTATTATTTTGAGGTACGTTCTATCAATACCGAATTTATTGAGCGTTTTTAGCATGAAGGGCTGTTGAATTTTGTCAAAAGCCTTTTCTGCATCTATTGAGATAATGATGTGGTTCTTGTCTTTGGTTCTGTTTATATGCTGGATTATGTTTGTTGATTTGCGAATGTTGAACCAGCCTTGCATCCCAGGGATGAAGCCCACTTGATCATGCTGGATAAGCTTTTTGATGTGTTGCTGAATCCGGTTTGCCAGTATTTTATTGAGGATTTTTGCATCGATGTTCATCAGGGATATTGGTCTAAAATTCTCTTTTTTTGTTGTTTCTCTGCCAGGCTTTGGTATCAGGATGATGTTGGCCTCATAAAATGAGTTAGGGAGGATTCCCTCTTTTTCTATTGATTGGAATAGTTTCAGAAGGAATGGTACCAGCTCCTCCTTGTACCTCTGGTAGAATTCAGCTGTGAATCCATCTGGTCCTGGACTTTTTTTGGTTGGTAGGCTATTAATTATTGCCTCAATTTCAGAGCCTGCTATTGGTCTATTCAGGGATTCAACTTCTTCCTGGTTTAGTCTTGGAAGAGTGTAAGTGTCCAGGAAATTATCCATTTCTTCTAGATTTTCCAGTTTATTTGCATAGAGGTGTTTATAGTATTCTCTGTTGGTAGTTTGTATTTCTGTGGGGTCGGTGGTGATATCCCCTTTATCATTTTTAATTGCGTCGATTTGATTCTTCTCTCTTTTCTTCTTTATTAGTCTTGCTAGTGGTCTGTCAATTTTGTTGATCTTTTCAAAAAACCAACTCCTGGATTCATTGATTTTTTGGAGGGTTTGTTGTGTCTCTATCTCCTTCAGTTCTGCTCTGATCTTAGTTATTTCTTGCCTTCTGCTAGCTTTCGAATGTGTTTGCTCTTGCTTCTCTAGTTCTTTTAATTGTGATGTTAGAGTGTCAATTTTAGATCTTTCCTGCTTTCTCTTGTGGGCATTTAGTGCTATAAATTTCCCTCTACACACTGCTTTAAATGTGTCCCAGAGATTCTGGTATGTTGTATCTTTGTTCTCATTGGTTTCAAAGAACATCTTTATTTCTGCCTTCATTTCGTTATGTACCCAGTAGTCATTCAGGAGCAGGTTGTTCAGTTTCCATGTACTTGAGCGGTTTTGATTGAGTTTCTTAGTCCTGAGTTCTAGTTTGATTGCAGTGTGGTCTGAGAGACAGTTTGTTACAATTTCTGTTCTTGTACAATTGCTGAGCAGTGCTTTACTTCCAATTACGTGGTCAATTTTGGAGTAAGTATGATGTGATGCTGAGAAGAATGTATATTCTGTTGATTTGGGGTGGAGAGTTCTATAGATGTCTATTAGGTCTGCTTGCTGCAGAGATGAGTTCAATTCCTGGATATCCTTGTTAACTTTCTGTCTCGTTGATCTGTCTAATGTTGACAGTGGAGTGTTGAAGTCTCCCATTATTATTGTATGGGAGTCTAAGTCTCTTTGTAAGTCTCTAAGGACTTGCTTTATGAATCTGGGTGCTCCTGTATTGGGTGCATATATATTTAGGATAGTTAGCTCTTCCTGTTGAATTGATCCCTTTACCATTATGTAATGGCCTTCTTTGTCTCTTTTGATCTTTGATGGTTTAAAGTCTGTTTTATCAGAGACTAGTATTGCAACCCCCGCTTTTTTTTTGTTCTCCATTTGCTTGGTAAATCTTCCTCCATCCCTTTATTTTGAGCCTATGTATGTCTCTGCGTGTGAGATGGGTCTCCTGAATACAGCAGACTGATGGGTCTTGACTCTTTATCCAGTTTGCCAGTCTGTGTCTTTTAATTGGAGCATTTAGTCCATTTACATTTAAGGTTAAGATTGTTATGTGTGAACTTGATCCTGCCATTATGATATTAACTGCTTATTTTGCTCGTTAGTTGATGCAGTTTCTTCCTAGCCTTGATGATCTTTACATTTTGGCATGTTTTTGCAATGGCTGGTACCGGTTGTTCCTTTCCATGTTTAGTGCTTCCTTCAGGGTCTCTTGTAAGGCAGGCCTAGTGGTGACAAAATCTCTAAGCATTTGCTTATCTGTAAAGGATTTCATTTCTCCTTCACTTATGAAACTTAGTTTGGCTGGATATAAAATTCTGGGTTTAAAATTCTTTTCTTTAAGAATGTTGAATATTGGCCCCCACTCTCTTCTGGCTTGAAGAGTTTCTGCCGAGAGATCTGCTGTTAGTCTGATGGGCTTCCCTTTGTGGGTAACCCGACCTTTCTCTCTGGCTGCCCTTAAGATTTTTTCCTTCATTTCAACTTTGGTGAATCTGGCAATTATGTGTCTTGGAGTTGCTCTTCTCGAGGAGTATCTTTGTGGCGTTCTCTCTATTTCCTGGATTTGAATGTTGGCCTGCCCTACTAGGTTGGGGTCTCCTGGATGATATCCTGAAGAGTGTTTTCCAACTTGGTTCCATTTTCCCCCTCACTTTCAGGCACCGCAATCAGACGTAGATTTGGTCTTTTTACATAATCCCATACTTGTTGCAGGCTTTGTTCATTTCTTTTTCTTCTTTTTTCTTTTGGTTTTTCTTCTCGCTTCATTTCATTCATTTGATCCTCAATTGCTGACATTCTTTCTTCCAGTTGATCGAGTCGGTTACTGAATTTCTCATGTCATGGTTTTCATCTCTTTCATTTCGTTTATGAGTTTCTCTGTATTAATTACTCTAGCCATCAATTCTTCCACTTTTTTTTCAAGAATTTTAGTTTCTTTGCGCTGGGTACGTAATTCCTCCTTTAGCTCTGAGAAATTTGATGGACTGAAGCCTTGTTCTCTCATCTCGTCGAAGTCATTCTCCGTCCAACTTTGATCCGTTGCTGGCGATGAGCTGCACTCCTTTGCCGGGGGAGATGCGCTCTTATTTTTTGAATTTCCAGCTTTTCTGTCCTGCTTTTTCCCCTTCTTTGTGGTTTTATCTGCCTCTGGTCTTTGATGATGGTGATGTACTGATGGGGTTTTGGTGTAGGTGTCCTTTCTGTTTGATAGTTTTCCTTCTAACAGTCAGGACCCTCAGTTGTAGGTCTGTTGGAGATTGCTTGAGGTCCACGCCAGACCCTGTTTGCCTGGGTATCAGCAGCAGAGGCTGCAGAAGATAGAATATTTCTGAACAGCGAGTGTACCTGTCTGATTCTTGCTTTGGAAGTTTCCTCTCAGGGGTGTACTCCACCCTGTGAGGTGTGGGGTGTCAAACTGCCCCTAGTGGGGGATGTCTCCCAGTTAGGCTACTCAGGGGTCAGGGACCCACTTGAGCAGGGAGTCTGCCCCTTCTCAGATCTCAACCTCCGTGTTGGGAGATCCACTGCTCTCTTCAAAGCTGTCAGACAGAGTCGTTTGCGTCTGCAGAGCTGCTGCATTTGTTATTGTTTACTGTGCCCTGTCCCCAGAGGTGGAGTCTACAGAGACAGGAAGGTTTCCTTGAGCTGCTGTGAGTTCCACCCACTTTGAGCTTCCCAGCAGCTTTGTTTACATACTTAAGCATCAGCAATGGCGGGCGCCCCTCCGCCAGCCTCGCTGCTGCCTTGCCGGTAGATCACAGACTGCTGTGCTAGCAATGAGGGAGGCTCCGTGGGTGTGGGACCCTCCTGGCCAGGTGTGGGATATGATCTCCTGGTGTGCCTATTTGCTTAAAGCGCAGTATTGGGGTGGGAGTTACCCGATTTTCCAGGTGTTGTGTGTCTCAGTTCCCCTGGCTAGGAAAAGGGATTCCCTTCCACCCTGCGCTTTCCAGGTGAGGCAATGCCTCGCCCTGCTTCAGCTCTCGCTGGTCGGGCTGCAGCAGCTACTGGAGCTGTTCCTATTCGGCCATCTTGCTCCCAGGAAATATCTTCAGTTAAAAACTGGAAAGAAGCTTTCTGAGAAACTGCTTTGTGTTCTGTGAATTTATCTCACAGTGTTACAGCTTTCCCTTTAAGAAGCCTTTCTCTAAGACTGTTCTTGTGGAATTTAAAAAGTGATATTTGGAAGCCCATACAGGACTATGGTAAAAAAGGAAATACCCTAAGATAATAACTGAAAGGAAAATTTTTCAGAAACTGCTTTATGTTCTGTTAATTCATCTCACAGAGTTATAGCTTTCCTCTCAAGAAGCCTTTCGCTAAGACTGTTCTTGTGGAATTTGCAAAGTGATAATTGGAAGCCCAAACAGGGCTATGGTGAAAAAGGAAATATCCTAAGACAAAAACTGAAAAAAAGCTTTTTCAAAAACTGCTTTGTGTTCTGTTAATTCATCTCACAGCGTTATAGCTTTCCTCTCAAGAAGCCTTTCGCTAAGACTGTTCTTGTGGAAGTTGCAAAGTGATATTTGGAAGTCCATAGAGGGCTATGGTGATAAAGGAAATCAATTCCGTTAAAAACTGGAAAGAAGCTTTCTGAGAAACGGCTTTGTGTTCTCTTAATTTATCTCACAGTGTTACAGCTTTCCCCTCAAGAAGCCTCTCACTAAGACTGTTCTTCTTTAATTTAAAAAGTGATATTTGGAAGCCCATAGAGGGCTATGGTGAAAAAGGAAATATCTTCAGTTAAAAACTGGAAAGAAATTTTTTGAGAAACGGCTTTGTGTTCTGTTAATTCATCTCACAGCGTTACAGCTTTCCCCTCCATAAGCCTTTCGCTAAGACTGTTCTTGTGGAATTTGCAAAGTGATATTTTGAAGCACATAGAGTGTTATGGTGAAAAAGAAAATATCTTCATTTAAAACTGGAAGGAAACATTCTGAGAATCTGCTTTGTGTTCTGTTATTTCATCTCACAGAGTTACAGCTTTCCCCTCTAGTGGTCTTTCGCTAAGAATGTTCTTGTGGAATTTGCAAAGAGATATTTGGACGCCCATAGAGGGCTGTCGTGAAAAAGGAAATCTCTTCTGTTAAAAACTGGAAAGAAGCTTTCTGAGAAACTGCTTTGTGTTCTGTTAATTCATCTCACAGACTTACAGCTTTCCCCTCAAGAAGCCTTTCGCTAAGACTCTTCTTTTGGAATTTACAAAGTGATATTTGGAAACCCTTAGAGGTCTATGGTGAAAAAGGAGATATCTTCAGTAAAAAACTGGAAAGAGGCTTTCTGAGAAACTGCTTTGTGTTCTGTTAATTCATCTCACAGAGTTACAGCTTTCCCCTGAAGAAGTCTTTCGCTAAGACTGTTATTGTGGAATTTGCAAAGTGACATTTGGAAGTCCCTAGAGGGCTATGGTGTAAAAGAAAATCTATTCCGTTAAAAACTGGAAAGAAGCTTTCTGAGAGACGGGTTTGTGTTCTGTTAATTCACCTCACAGAGTTACAGCTTTTCCCTCTAAAAGCCTTTCGATAAGACTGTTCTTGGGGAATTTGCAAAGTGATATTTGGAAGCCTATAGAGGGCTATCGTGAAAAAGGTAATATCTTAAGTTAAAAACGGGAAAGAAGCTCTCTGAGAAACTGCTTTGTGTTCTGTTAATTCATCTAACAGAGTTACAGCTTTCCCCTCAGGAAGCCTTTCGCTAAGATTGTTCTTGTGGAATTTGCAAAATGAGATTTGGAAGCCCATAGAGGGCATTGCTGAAAAAGGAAATCACTTTCGTCAAAAACTGGAAAGAAGCTTTCTGCGAAACGGCTTTGTGTTCTGTTAATTCATCTCACAGAGTTACAGCTTTCCGCTCAAGAAGCCATTGGCTAAGAGTGTTCTTGTGGAATTTAAGAAGTGATATTTGGAAGCCCATAGAGAGCTGTGGTGAAAAAGGAAATATCCTAAGATAAAAACTGAAAAGAAACTTTTTGAGAAACTCCTTCGTGTTCTGTTAATTCATCTAACAGAGTTACAGCTTTCCCCTCAAGAATCCTTACGCTAAGACTGTTCTTGTGGAACATGCAAAGTGATATTTGGAAGACCATGTAGGGCTATGGTGAAAAAGGAAATATCCTAAGATAAAAACTAAAAAGAAGCCTTTTGAGAAACTGCTTTTTGATCTGTTAATTCACCTCGCAGAGTTACAGCTTTCCCCTGAAGAAGCCTTTTGCTAAGACTATTCTTGTGGAACATGCAAAGTGATATTTGGAAGACCGTGGAGGTATATGGTGAAAAAGGAAATATCCTAAGATAAAAACTAAAAAGAAGCCTTTTGAGAAACTGCTTTGTGATCTGTTAATTCACCTCGCAGAGTTACAGCTTTCCCTTCAAGAAGCCTTTCGCTAAGACTGTTCTTGTGGAATTTGCAAAGTGATAATTGTAAGCCCAAAGAGATCTATGGTGAAAAAGGAAATTCCTTCCGTTAAAAATTGGAAAGAAGCTTTCTGAGAAACTGCTTTCTGTTCTGTTAAGTCATCTCACAGAGTTACCGCTTTCCCTCAAGAAGACTTTCGCTAAGACTGTTCTTGTGGAATTTGCAAAGTGGTATTTGGAAGGCCCTAGAGGGCTATGGTGAAAAAGGAAATATCCTCTGTTAAAAAGTGGAAAGAAGCTTTCTCAGAATCTGTTTTGTGTTCTGTTATTTCATCTCACAGAGTTAGAGATTTCCCCACAATAAGCCTTTGGCTAAGACTGTTCTTGTGGAATATGCAAAGTGATATTTGGAGCCCATAGAGGGCTATGGTGAAAAAGGAAATATCTTCAGTTAAAAAGTGGAAAGAACCTTTCTGAGAAACTGCTTTGTGTTCTGTTAATTCATCTCACAAAGTTACTGCTTTCCCCCAAGAAGACTTTCGGTAAGACTGTTCTCGAGGAATTTGCGAAGTGATATTTGGAAGCCCAAAGAGGTCTGCCTTGAAAAAGAAAATATCTTCCGTTAAAAACAGGAAAAAAGCTTTCTGAGAAACTGCTTTGTGTTCTGTTAATTCATTTCACAGAGTTACATCTTTCCCCTCAAAAAGCCTTTCGATAAGACTGCTCTTGTGGAATTTTCAAAGTGATATTTGGAAGCCCTTAGAGGGCTATGGTGAAAAAGGAAATATCTTCCATTAAAACTCTAAAGAAGCTTTCTGAGAAACTACTTTGTGTTCTTTTAATTCATCTCACATAGTTACAGCTTTCCCCTCAAGAAGCCTTCCGCTAAGACTGTACTTGTGCAATTTGCAAATTGGTATTTGGGAGCCAACAGAGGGCTACGGTGAAAAGGGAAATATCTTAAGATAAAAACCTGAAAGAAGCTTGCTGAGAAACTACTTTGTGTTCTGTTAATTTATCTCAAAGAGATACAGCTTTCCGCTCAAAAAGCCTTTCGCTAAGACTGTTCTTGTGCTATTTTCATGGTGATATTTGGAAGCCAGAAGAGGGCTATGGTGAAAGAGGAAATATCTTCAGTTAAAAAGTGGAAATAAGCTTTGTAAGAAACTGTTTGTGTTCTGTGAATTCATCTCACAAAGTTACAGATTTCCCTTCAAAAAGCCTTTCATTAAGACTGTTCTTCTGGAATTTGCAAAGTGATATTTCGAAGCCGATAGAGGGCTATGGTGAAAGAAGAAATATCTTCTGTTAAAAACTGGAAAGAAGCTTTCTGAGAAACTGTTTTGTCTTCTGTTAATTTATCTTAGAGAGTTAAAGCTTTCCCCTCAAGAAACCTTTCTGTAAGGCTGTTCTTGTGTAATTTGCAAAGTGATATTTGGAAGCCCATAGAGGGCTATTGTGAAAAAGGAAATATCTTCAGTTAAAAACTGGAAAGATGATTTCTGAAAAACTGCTTTGTGTTCTGTTAATTCATCTCACAGAGTTACAGCTTTCCCCTCAAGACACCTTTCACGAAGACTGTTCTTGTGGAATTTGCAAAGTGATATTTGGAAGCCCAAAGCGGGCTATGGTGAAAAAGGAAATATCTTCCGTTAAAAAGTGGAAAGAAGCTTTCTGAGAAACTGCTTTGTGTTCTGTTAATTCACATCACGGAGTTACAGCTTTCCCCTCAAGAAGCCTTTCGCAAAGAAACTTCTTGTTGAATTTGCAAAGTGATATTTGGAAGCCATTAGAGGGCTATAGTGAAAAAGGAAATATCCTCAATTAAAAAGTGGAAAGAAGATTTCTGAGAAACTGCTTTGTGTTTTGTTAATTCATCTCACAGAGTTAGAGCTTTCCGCTCAAGAAGCCTTTCGCTAAGACTGTTCCTGTGGAATATGCAAAGTCTTATTTTGGAGCCCATAGGGGGCTACGATGAAAAGGAAATATCTTCAGTTTAAAACTGGAAAGAAGCTTTTTGAGAATCTGCTTTGTGTTCTTTTAATTCATCTCACAGAGTAACAGCTTTCCCATCTAGAAGCCTTTCGTTAAGACTGTTCTTGTGGATTTTGCAAAGTGATATTTGGAAGCCCATAGAAGGCAATGGTGAAAAAGGAAATATCTTCCCTTAAAACTCTAAAGAAGCATTCTGTGAAATTGCCGTGTGTTCTGTTAATACATCTCACCGAGTTACATCTTTCACATCCAGATGCCTTTCGCTAAGACTGTTCTTGTGGGATTTGCAAAGTGATATTTGGAAGCCCATAGAGGGCTATGGTGAAAAAGGAAATCTCTTCAGTTAAAACTGGAAAGAAGCTTTCTGAGAAACAACTTTGTGTTCTCTTAATTCATCTCACAGAGTTACAGATATTCCCTCATGAAGTTTTTCACTAAGAGTGTCTTTGTGGCAGTTGCAAAGTGATAATTGGAAGCCCATAGAGGGCTATGGTGAAAAAGGAACTATTTTCAGTTAAAAACTGGAAAGAAGCTTTCAGATAAACTGCCGTGTGTTCTGTAAATACATCTCACCGAGTTACAGCTTTCCCCTCAAGAAGCCTTTCGCAAAGACTGTTCTTGTGGGATTTTCTAAGTGATATTTGGAAGCCCATAGAGGGCTATGGTGAAAAAGGAACTATTTTCAGTTAAAAACTGGAAAGAAGCTTTCAGATAAACTGCCGTGTGTTCTGTAAATACATCTCACCGAGTTACAGCTTTCCCCTCAAGAAGCCTTTCGCAAAGACTGTTCTTGTGGGATTTTCTAAGTGATATTTGGAAGCCCATAGAGGGCTATGGGGAAAAAGGAAATATCTTCGGTTGAAAACTGGAAAGAAGCTTTCTGAGAAACAGCTCTGTGTTCTGTTAATTCATTTTAGAGAGTTACAGCTTTCCGCTCAAGAAGCCTTTCGCTAAGACTGCTCTTTTGGAATTTGCAAAGTGATATTTGGAAGCCCTTAGAGGGCTATGGTGAAAAAGGAAATATCTTCCGTTAAAAACTGGAAAGAAGCATTCTGAGATACTGCCGTGTGTTCTGTTAATACATCTAACCGAGTTACAGCTTTAACCTCAAGAAGACTTTCGCTAAGACTGTTCTTGTGGCATTTGCAATGTGATATTTGGAAGCCCATACAGGGCTAGGGTGAAAAAGGAAATATCTTCCTTTAAAAACTGGAAAGAAGCTTTCTGAGAAACTGCTTTGTGTTCTGTTAATTCATCTCACAGATTTACAGCTTTCTTCTCAAAAAGCCGTTCACTAAGACTGTTCTTGTGGAATTTTCAAAGTGATATTTTGAAGCCGATAGAGGGCTGTGATGAAAAAGGAAAAAGCCTCAGATAAAATCTGAAAAGAAGCTTTCTGAGAAACTACTTTGTGTTCTGTTAATTCATCTCAGAGAATTACAGCTTTTCCCTCAAGAAGCCTTACGCTAAGGCTGTTGTTGTGGAATTTGCAAAGTGATATTTGGAAGCCCATAGAGCGCTATGGTGAAAAAGGAAATATCTTCCGTTAAAAACTGGAAAGAAGCTTTCTGAGAAACTGCTTTGTGTTCTGTTATTTCATCTTACAGGGTTAAAGCTTTCCCTTCCAGAAGCCTTTCGCTAAGACTGTTGCTGTGGGATTTGTAAAGTGATATTTGGAAGCCCATAGAAGGCTATGGTGAAAATGGAAATATCCTAAGATAAAAACTGAAAAGAAGCTTTCTGAGAAAATGCTGTGTGTTCTGCTCGTTCATCTCACAGAATTACAGCCTTCCCCTCAATAGTTCGTTCAATAAGACTGTTCTTGTGAAATTTCCAAAGTGATATTTGGAAGCCCATAGAGAGCTATGGTGAAAAAGGAAATATCTTCCGTTAAAAACTGGAAAGAATCATTCTGAGAAATTGCCGTGTGTTTTGTTGATACATCTCAACGAGTTACAGCTTTCCCCTCAAGGAGCCTTTCGATAAGACTGTTCTTGTGAAATTTTCAAACTGATATTTGGAAGCCCATAGAGGGCTTCGGTAAAAAATGAAATATGTTCAGTTAAAATCTGGAAAGAAGCTTTCTGAGAAACTGTTTGTGTTCTGTTAATTCATCTCACAGAGTTACAGCTTTCTCCTAAAGAAGTCTTTGGCGAAGACTGTTCTTGTGGGATTTGCTAAGTGATATTTGGAAGCCCATAGAGGGCTATGGTGAAAAAGGAAATATCTTCCGTTAAAAACTGGAAAGAAGATTTCTGAGAAACTGCACTCTGTACTGTTAATTCGTCTCACAGTGTTACAGTTTTCCCTTCAAGCAGCCTTTCGCTAAGGATGTTCTTTTGAAATATGAAAAGTGATATTTGGAATCCCGTAGAGGGCAATGGTAAAAAAGGAAATATCTTCAGTTGAAAACTGAAAAGAAGCTTGCTGACAATCTGCACCCTGTTCTGTTAATTCATCTCACAGAGTTAGAGCTTTCCCATCAAGAATCCTTTCGCTAAGACTGTTCTTGTGGAATTTGAAGAGTGATATTTGGTAGCCCTTACAGGGCAATGGTGGAAAAGGAAATATCTTCAGTTAAAAAGTGCAAAGAAGCTTTCTGACAAACTGCACTCTGTTCTGTTAATGCATCTCACGGAGTTACATCTTTCCCCTCAAGAAGCCTTACGCTGAGACTGTTCTTTTGGAATTTGAAGAGTGATATTTGGAATCCCATAGAGGGCAAAGGTGTAAAAGGAAATATCCTCAGTTAAAAACTGAAAAGAAGCTTTCTGTCACACTGCACTCTATTCTGTTAATTCATCTCACGGAGTTACAGCTTTCCCCTCAAGAAGCCTTTCGCTAAGACTGTTCTTTTGGAATTTGAAGATTGATTTTTTGAAGCCAACAGAGGGCAATGGTGAAAAAGGAAACATCGACAGTTTAAAACTGGAAAGAAGCTTTCTAAGAAACTGCTTTGTGTTCTGTGAATTCATCTCACAGAGTTAGAGCTTTCCCCTCAGGAAGCCTTTCCCTAAGACTGTTCTTGTGGAATTTGAAGAGTGATATTTGGAAGCCCTTAGAAGGCAATGGTGAAAAAGGAAACATCTTCAGTTTAAAACTGGAAAGAAGCTTTCTGAGATACTGCACTCTGTTCTGTTAATTCATCTCACAGAGTTATATCTTTCCCCTCAAGAAGCCGTTCGCTAAGAATGTTCTTGTGGAATTTGCAAAGTGATATTTGGAAGCCCATAGAGGGCTATGGTGAAAAAGGAAATCTCTTCAGTTAAAAACTGGAAAGAAGCTTTCTGAGAAAGTGCACTCTGTTCTGTTAATTCGTCTCACAGAGTTACAGCTTTCCCCTCAAGAATCCGTTCGCTAAGACTGTTCTTCTGGAATTTGCAAAGCGATATTTGGGAGCCCATAAAGGGCTATGGTGAAAAAGGAAATATCTTCAGTTAAAAACTGAAAAGAAGCTTTCTCACAAACTGCACTCTGTTCTGTTAATTCATCTCACAGAGTTAAAGCTTTCCCCTCAAGAATCCTTTCGCTAAGACTGTTCTTGTGGAATTTGTAAAGTGATATTTGGATGCCCATAGAGGGCTACGGTGAAAAAGGAAATATCTTCCTTTAAAAAGTGGAAAGAAGCTTTCTGAGAACCTGCTTTGTGTTCTATTAAATCATCTAACAGAATTACAGCTTTCTGCTCAAGAAGCCTTTCGCTAAGACTGTTCTTGTGGAATTTGGAAAGTGATATTTGGAAGCCCATAGAGGGCTATGGTGAAAAAGGAAATAGCTTCCGTTAAAAACTGGAAAGAAGCTTTCTGAGAGACTGCTTTGTGTTCTATTAAATCATCTCACAGAGTTACACGATTGCCCTCAGGAAGCCTTTCGCTAAGGCTGTTCTTGTGGAATTGGCAAAGTGATATTTGGAAGCCCATAGAGTGACTATGGTGAAAAATAAATATCTTCAGTTAAAGAATGGAAAGAAGGTTTCTGACAAAATGCTTTGTGTTCTGTTAATTCATCTCACAGAGTTACAGCTTTCCCTTAAAGAAGCCTTCCGCAAAGACTGTTCTTGTGGAATTTTCAAAGAAATATTTTGAAGACCCTAGACGGCTATGGTGAAAAAGGAAATATCTTCCGTTAAAACTTGGAAAGAAGCTTTCTGAGGAACTGCTTTGCGTTCTGTTAATTCATCTCACAGACTTACAGCTTTCCCTTCAAGAAGCCTTTCGCTAAGGCTGTTCTTCTGGAATTGGCAAAGTGATATTTGGAGGCAAATAGAGGGCTGTGGTGAAAAAGGAAATATCTTCCATAAAACACTGGAAAGAAGCTTTCTGAGAAACTGCTTTGTGTTCTGTTAATTCATCTCACAGAGTTACAGCTTTCCCTTCAAAAAGCCTTTCGCTAAGGCTGTTCTTCTGGAATTTGTAAAGTGATATTTGGATGTCCATAGAGGGCTACGGTGAAAAAGGAAATATCTTCCGTTAAAAACTGGAAAGAAGCTTTCTGAGAAACTGCTTCGTGTTCTGTTAATTCATCTCACTGTGTTACAGCTTTCCCTTCAAAAAGCCTTTCACTAAGGCTGTTCTTGTGGAATTTGGAAAGTTATATTTGGAAGCCCATACAGGACTATGGTGAAAAAGGAAATATCCTAAGGTAAAAATGAAAAGAAGCATTCGGAGAAACTGCTTTGTGTTCCGTTAATTCATCTCACAGAGTTACAGCTTTCCCTTCAATAAGAATTTCGCTAAGGCTGTTCTTGTGGAATTTGCAAAGTGATATTTGGAAGCCCTTAGAGGGCTGTGGTGAAAAAGGAAATATCCTCCGTTAAAAACTGGAAAGAAGCTGTCTGAGAAACTGCTTTGTGTTCTCTTATTTCATCTCACAGATTTACAGCATTCCGCTGAAGAAACCTTTCGCTAAGACTGTTCTTGTGGAATATGCAAAGTGACATTTGGAAGCCAAAAGAGGGCTACGGTGAAAAAGGAAATATCCTAAGTTAAAAACTGAAAAGAAGCATTGTGAGAAACTGCTCTGTGTTCTGTTAATTCATGTCACAGAGTTACAGCTTTCCTTTCAAGAAGACTTACGCTAAGGCTGTTCTTGTGGAATTGGCAAAGTGATATTTGGAAGCCCTTGGAGAGCTATGGTGAAAAAGGAAATATCTTCCGTTAAATACTGTAAAGAAGATTTCTGAGACACTGCTTTGTGCTCTGTTAATTCATCTCACGATGTTACAACTTTCCCTTCAAGAAGCCTGTCGCTAAGGCTGTTCCTATGAAATTAGCAAAGTGATATTTGGAAGACCATAGATTACTATGGTGAAAAATTAAATATCTTCCTTAAAAAAGTGGAAAAAAGCCTTCTGAGAAACTGCTTTGTGTTCTGTTAATTCATCTCACAGAGTTACAGGTTTCCCTACAAGAAGCCTTCCGCTAAGGCTGTTCTTGTAAAATTGGCAAAGTGATATATGGAAGCCCGTAGTGGGCTATGGTGAAAAGGAAATATGTTCAGTTAAAAAATGGAAAGTAGCTTTCTAAGAAACTGCTTTGTGTTCTGTTAATTCATCTAACAGAGTTACAGCTTTCCCCTCAAGAAACCTTCCGCTAAGACTGTCCTTTTGGAATTTGCAAAGTGATATTTGTAAGCACATAGAGGGCTATGGTGAAAAAGGAAATATCTTTTGTTAAAAACTGGAAAGAAGCTTTCTGTGAAACTGCTTTGTGTTCTGTTAATTCATTTCACAGTGTTACAGCTTTTCCTTCAAAAAGCCTTTCGCTGAGACTATTCTTGTGGAATATGCAAAGTGATATTAGGAATCCCATAGAGGGCTATGGTGAAAAAGTAAATATCTTCCGTTAAAAACTGGAAAGAAACTTTCTTTGAATCTACTTTGTGTTCTGTTAATTCATCTCACAGAGTTACAGCTTTCCACACAAGAAGCCTTTCGCTAAGACTGTTCTTGTGGAATTGGCAAAGTGATATTTGGAAGCCCATAGAGGGCTGTGGTGAAAAAGGAAATATCTTCCGTTAAAAACTGGAAAGAAGGTTTCTGAGAAAGTATTTTGTGTTCTGTTAATTCATCTCACAGAGATACAGCTATCCCTTCAAGCAGCCTTTCGCTAAGGCTGTTCTTGTGGAATTTAGAAAGTGATATTTTGAAGCCCACAGAGGGCTATGGTGAAAAAGGAAATATCTTCTGTTAAAAACTGTAAGGAAGCTTTCTGAAAAACTGCTTTGTGTTCTGTTAATTCATGTCAGAGAGTTACAGCTTTTGCCTCCAAAAGCCTATCACTAAGACTGTTCTTTTGGAATGTGCAAAGTGATATTTGGGAGCACATAGAGGGCTATGGTGAAAAAGGAATTATCTTCCGTTAAAAACTGGAAGGAAGCTTTGTGAAAAACTGCTTTGTGTTCTGTTAATTCAACCCACAGAGTTACAGCTTTCCCCTCAAGTAGCCTTTTGCTAAGACTGTATATGTGGAATTTGCAAAGAGATATTAGGAAGCCCATACAGAGCTATGGTGAAAAAGAAAATATCTTTCGTAAAAAACTGGAAAGAAGCTTTCTTAGAAACTGTTTGTGTTCTGTTAATTCATCTCACAGAGTTACAGCTTTCCCTTCAAGAAGACTTTCGCTAAGGTTGTTCTTGTGGAATTTGGAAAGTGATATTTGGAAGCCCCTAGAGGGCTATGGTGAAAAAGGAAATATCTTCCTTTAGAAACTGTAAAGAAGCTTACTGAGAAACAGTTTTGTGTTCTCTTAATTCTACTCACAGAGTTACAGCTTTCCCCTCATGAAGTCGCGTGGTAAGACTGTTCTTGTGGAATTTGCAAAGTGATATTTGGAAGACCTTAGAGGTCTATGGTGAAAAAGGAAATATCCTAAGATAAAAACTTAAAAGAAGCATTCTGAGAAACTGCTTTGTGCTCTGTTAATTCATCTCACAGAGTTACAGCTTTCCCCTCAAGAAGCCTTTCACTAAGGCTTTTGTTGTGAAATTTGCAAAGTGATATGTAGAAGCCCCTAGAGGGCTATGGTGAAAAAGAAATATCTTCCGTTAAAAACTTTAAAGAAGCTTTCTGAGAAACTACTTTGTGTTTTGTTAATTCATCTCATAGAGTTACAGCTTTCTCTTCAAGAAGGCTTTCGCTAAGGCTGTTCTTGTGGAATTTGGAAAATGATACTTGGAAGCCCATAGAGGGCTATGGTGAAAAAGAAAGTATCTTCAGTTAAAAACAGGAGAGAAGCTGTCTGAGAAACTGCTTTGTGTTCTGTTAATTCATCTCACAGAGTTACAGCTTTCCCCTCAAGAAGCTTTTCGCTAAGGCTGTTCTTGCGGAATTTGGAAAGTGATATTCGGAAGCCCTTAAAGTGCTATGGTGAAAAAGGTATTATCTTCAGTTAAAAACTTGAAAGAAGCTTTCTGAGAAACTGCTTTGTTTTCTGTTAATTCATCTCACAGAATTACAGCTTTCCCATCAAGAAGCCTTTCGCTAAGACTGTTCTTGTGGAATTTGCAAAGTTATATTTGGTAGCCCATAGAGGGTTACGGTGAAAAAGAAAATATCTTCAGTTAAAAACAGGAAAGAAGCTGTCTGAGAAACTGCTTTGTGTTCTGTTATTTCGTCTCACAGAGTTACAGCTTTCCCCTCAAGAAGCCTTTCGCTAAGGCTGTTCTTGAGGAATTTGCAAAGTGATTTCCGGAAGCCCATAGAGGGCTATGGTGAAAAAGGAAATATCTTCCGTTAAAAAAGGGAAAGAAGTTTTCTGAGTTACAGCTTTCCCTTCAAGAAGCCTTTCGCTAAGGCTGTTCTTGTGGAATTTGCAGAGTGATATTTGGAAGCCCATAAAGGGCTTTGGTGAAAAAGGAAATATCTGCGGTTAAAAACTGGAAAGAAGCTGTCTGAGAAACTGCTTTGTGTTGTTTTAATACATCTCACATTGTTACAGCTTTCCCCTCAAGAAGAGTTTTGCTAAGACTGTTCTTGTGGAATTGGAAAAGTGATATTTGGAAGCCGATAGAGGTCTATGGTGAAAAAGGAATATTTTCAGTTAAAAAGCGGAAAGAAGCTGTCTGAGAAACTGCTTTGTGTTCTGTTAATTCATCTCACAGAGTTACAGCTTTCCCCTCAAGAAGCCTTTAGCTAAGTCTGTTCTTGTGGAATTTGCAAAGAGATATTTGGAAGTCCATAGAGGACTATGGCGAAAAAGGAAATATTTTCCATTCAAAACTGGAAAGAATCTTTCTGAGAAACTACTTTGTGTTCTGTTAATTCATCTCGCAGAGTTACAGATTTCCCCTCAAGAAGCCTTTCGCTAAGTCTGTTCTTGTGGAATTGGCAAAGTGATATTTGGAAGCCCATAGAGGGCGACGGTGTAAAAGTAAATATCTTCCATTAAATACTGGAAAGAAAGTTTCTGAGAAACTATTTTGTGTTCTGCTAATTCATGTCACAGAGTTACTGCTTTCCCCTCAAGAAGCCTTTCGCTAAGACTGTTCTTGTGGAATTTGCAAACTGATATTTGGAAGCCCATAGAGGGCTTTGGTGAAAAAGGAAATATCTTCCGTGAAAAACTGGAAAGATGCTTTCTGAGAAACTGCTTTGTTTTCTGTTAATTCATCTCACAGTGTTACTGCTTACCTCTCAAGAAGCCTTTCGCTAAGACTGTTCTTGTGGAATTTTCAAAGTGATATTTGGAAGCCCATAGAGGGCTATGGCGAAAAAGGAATATCTTCCGCTTAAAACTGGAAAGAAGCTTTCTGAGAAACTGCTCTGTGTACTGTTAATTCATCTCATAGAGTTACTGTTTTCCCAGGAAGAAGCCTTTTGCTAAGACTGTTCTTGTGGATTTTGCAAAGTGATATTTGGAAGACCATAGAGGGCTATGGTGAAAAAGGAAATATCCCCCGTAAAAAACTGGAAAGAAGCTTCCTGAGAAACTGCTTTGTGTTCGGTCAATTCTTCTCACAGAGTTACAGCTTTCCCATCAAAAGCCTTTCGCTATGATTGTTCTTGTGGAATTTGCAAAGTGATATTTGGAAGCCCTTAGAGGGCTATGGTAAAAAAGGAAATATCTTCCGTTGAAAAATGGAAAGAAGCTTTCTGAGAAACTCTTTGTGTTCTGTTAATTCATCTCACAGTGTTACAGCTTTCCCCTCAAGAAGCCTTTCGCTAACACTGTTCTTGTGGAATTTGCAAAGTGATATTTGGAAGCAAATAGAGGGCTATGGTGAAAAAGGAAATATCTTCCATTAAATACTGGAAAGAAGCTTTCAGAGAAACTGCTTTGTGTTCTGTTAATACATCTCACCAAGTTACAGCTTTCCCCTCAAGAAGCTGTTGGCTAAGACTGTTCTATTGGAATCTGCAAAGTGATATTTGGAAGCCCATAGAGAGCTATAGTGAAAAAGGAAATATCTTCCGTTAAAAACTGGAAAGAAGTTTTATTAGAAATTGCTTTGTGTTCTGTTAATTCATCTCACAGAGTTACAGCTTTCCCCTACAGAAACCTTTCCCTAAGACTGTTCTTCTAGAATTTGCAAAGTGATATTTGGAAGCCCATTGATGGCTATCGTGAAAAAGGAAATATCGTCCGTTAAAAACTGCAAAGAAGATTTCTGAGAAACTACTTTGTGTTCTGTTAATTCATCTCACAGAGCTACAGCTTTCCCCTCAAGAAGTCTTTCGCTAAGACTGTTCTTGTGGAATTTGCAAAGTGATATTTGGAAGCAAATAGAGGGCTATGGTGAAAAAGGAAATATCTTCCTTTAAAAAGTGGAAAGAAGCTTTCTGAGAACCTGCTTTGTGTTCTATTAAATCATCTCACAGAATTACAGCTTTCTGCTCAAGAAGCCTTTCGCTAAGACTGTTCTTGTGGAATTTGGAAAGTGATATTTGGAAGCCCATAGAGGGCTATGGTGAAAAAGGAAATAGCTTCCGTTAAAAACTGGAAAGAAGCTTTCTGAGAGACTGCTTTGTGTTCTATTAAATTATCTCACAGAGTTACACGTTTCCCCTCAAGAAGCCTTTCGCTAAGGCTGTTCTTGTGGAATTGGCAAAGTGATATTTGGAAGCCCATAGATTGAGTATGGTGAAAAATAAATATCTTCAGTTAAAAAATGGAAAGAAGGTTTCTGACAAAATGCTTTGTGTTCTGTTAATTCATCTCACAGAGTTACAGCTTTCCCATCAAGAAGCCTTCCGCAAAGATTGTTCTTGTGGAATTTTCAAAGAAATATTTTGAAGACCCTAGACGGCTATGGTGAAAAAGGAAATATCTTCCGTTAAAACTTGGAAAGAAGCTTTCTGAGAAACTGCTTTGCGTTCTGTTAATTCATCTCACAGACTTACAGCTTTCCCTTCAAGAAGCCTTTCGCTAAGGCTGTTCCTCTGGAATTGGCAAAGTGATATTTGGAAGCAAATAGAGGGCTGTGGTGAAAAAGGAAATATCTTCCATAAAACACTGGAAAGAAGCTTTCTGAGAAACTGCTTTGTGTTCTGTTAATTCATCTCACAGAGTTACAGCTTTCCCTTCAAAAAGCCTTTAGCTAAAGCTGTTCTTGTGGAATTTGTAAAGTGATATTTGGATGCCCATAGAGGGCTACGGTGAAAAAGGAAATATCTTCCGTTAAAAACTGGAAAGAAGCTTTCTGAGAAACTGCTTCGTGTTCTGTTAATTCATCTCACTGAGTTACAGATTTCCCCTCAAGAAGAATTTCGCTAGGACTGTTTTTGTGGAATTTACAAAGTGATATTTGGAAGTCCATAGAGGGCTATGGTGAAAAAGGAAATATCCTAAGTTAAAAACTGAAAAGAAACATTCGGAGAAACTGCTTTGTGTTCTGTTTATTCATCTCACAGTGTTACATCTTTCCCTTCAAGAAGCCTTTATCTAAGGCTCTTCTTGTGGAATTTGCAAAGTGATATTTGGAAGGCCATAGAGGGCTCTGGTGAAAAAAGAAATATCTTCCGGAAAAACTGGAAAGAAGCTTTCTGAGAAACTGCTTTGTATTCTGTTAACTCATCTCACAGAGTTACAGCCTCCCCTTCAAGAAGCCTTTCACTAAGGCTGTTCTTTTGTAATTTGGTAACTGATATTTGGAAGCCCATAGAGGGCTATGGTGAAAAAGGAAATTACCTAAGATAAAAACTGTAAAGAACCTTTCTGAGAAACTGCTTTGTGTTCTGTTAATTCATCTCACAGAGTTACAGCTTTCTTCTCAAGAAGCCTTTCACTAAGACAGTTCTTAGGGAATTTGCAAAGTGATATTTGGAAGCCGAGATAGGGCTGTGGTGAAAAACGAAATAGCTTAAGGTAAAATCTGAAGAGAAGCTGTCTGAGAAACTACTTTGTGTTCTGTTAATTCAACTCACAGAATTACAGCTTTCCCCTCAAGAAGCCTTACGCTAAGGCTCTTTTTGTGGAATTTGCAAAGTGATATTGGAAGCCCATGCAGGGTGTGGTGAAAAAGTAAATATCTTCAGTTAAAAACTGGAAAGAAGCTTTCTGAGAAACTACTTTGTGTTCTGTTAATTCATCTCAAAGAGTTACAGCTTTCCCCTGAATAAGCCTTTCCCTAAGACTGTTCTTGTGGAATATGCAAAGTGATATTTGGAAGAACATAGAAGGCTATGGTGAAAATAGAAATATCTTAAGATGAAAATCGAAAAAAAGCTTTCTGAAAACTTCTTTGTGTTCTGTTAGTTCACCTCACAGAGTTACAGCTTTCCCTTCAAGAAGTTGTTCACTAAGACTGTTTTTGTGAAATTTGAAAAGTGATATTTGGAAGCCGATAGAGGGCTATTGTGTAAAAGGAAATATCTTCCGTTAAAATCTGGAGAGAAGCTTTCTGAGAAACTGCCGTGTGTTCTGCTAATACATCTCACCAAGTTACAGCTTTCCCCAAAAGAAGTCTTTGGCTACGACTGTTCTTGTGGGATTTGGAAAGTGATATTTGGAAGCCCACAGGGGTATTTGGTGAAAAATTAAATATCTTCAGTTAAAAACTGAAAAGAAGCTTTCTGAGAAACTGCTTTGTGTTCTGTTAATTCATCTCACAGAGTTACAGCTTTCCCCTTAAGAAGCCTTTCGCTAAGACTGTTCTTTTGGAATTTGCAAAGTGATATTTGGAAGCCCATAGAGGGCTATGGTGTAAAAGAAAATATCTTCAGTTAAAAACTGAAAGGAAGCTTTCTGAGAAACTGCTCTGTGTTCTGTTAATTCATCTAACGGAGTTACAGCTTTCCCCTTAAGAAGCCTTTCGCTAAGACTGTTCTTTTGGAATTTGCAAAGTGATATTTGGAAGCCCATAGAGGGCTATGGTGTAAAAGAAAATATCTTCAGTTAAAAACTGAAAGGAAGCTTTCTGAGAAACTGCTCTGTGTTCTGTTAATTCATCTCACGGAGTTACAGCTTTCCCCTCAAGAAGTCTTTCGCTAAGACTGTTCTAGTGGAATTTTCAAAGGGATATTTGAAAGCCCAAAGAGGGCTATGGTGAACAAGGAAGTATCCTAAGATAAAAACTGATAAGAAGCTTTCTGGTAAAGTTTTTTGTGTTCTGCTAATTCGTCTCACAGAGTTACTTCTTTCCCCTCAAGAAGCCTTTCGCTAAGACTGGTCTTGTGGAATTTGCAAAGTGATATTTGGGACCCCTTAGTGGGCTATGATGAAAAAGGAAATATCTTTAGTTAAAAACTGGAAAGAAGCTTTCTGAGAAACTGCTTTGTGTTCTATTAATTCATATCACAGAGTTACAGCTTTCCCCTCAAGAAGTCTTTCGCTAAGACTGTTCTAGTGGAATTTTCAAAGGGATATTTGGAAGCCCAAAGAGGGCTATGGTGAAAAAGGAAGTAATCTAATATAAAAACTGATAAGAAGCTGTCTGGTAAAGTTTTTTGTGTTCTGCTAATTCGTCTCACAGAGTTACAGCTTTCCCCTCAAGAAGCCTTTCACTAAGACTGGTCTTGTGGAATTTGCAATGTGATATTTGGGAGCCCTTAGTGGGCTATGATGAAAAAGAAAATATCTTTAGTTAAAAACTGGAAAGAAGCTTTCTGAGAAAGTGCTTTGTGTTCTATTAATTCATATCACAGAGTTACAGATTCACCCTCAAGAAGCCTTTCGTTATGACTCTTCTTGTGGAATTTGCAAAGTCATATTTGGAGTCCCATAGAGGGCTAAGGTGAAAAAGGAAATATCTTCAGTGAAAGACTGAAAAGAAACTTTCTGAGAAACTGCTTTTTGTTTTGTTAATTCATCTCACAGTGTTGCAGCTCTCCACTCAAGAAGCCATTCGCTAAGACTGTTCTTGTGGAATTTCCAAAGTAATATTTGGAAGCCCATTGAGTTCAATGGTGAAAAAGAAACCATCTTAAGATAAAAACTGAAAAGAAGCTTTATGAGAAACTGCTTCATGTTGTGTTAATTCATCTCACAGACTTACAGCTTTCTCCTCAAAAAGCCTTTAACTAAGACTGTTCTTGTGAAATTTGCAAAGTGATATTTGGAAGCCCAAAGAAGCCTATGGTGAAAAAGGAAATATCTTCAGTTAAAAACTGGAAAGAAGCTTTTTAATAAACTGTCCTGTGTTCTGTTAATTCATCTCAAAGAGTTACAGCTTTCCCCTCAAGAAGTCTTTCGCTAAGACAGTTCTTGTGGAATTTCCAAAGTGATATTTAGAAGCATATATTGGGCAGTGGTGAAAAAGGAAATATCTTCTGTTAAAACTGGAAAGAAGATTTCTGAGAAACTACTTTGTTTTGTGATAATCCATCCCACAGAGTTACAGTTTTCCCCTTAAAAAGCCGTTCACTAAGACTGTTCTTGTGAAATTTGCAAAGAGATATTTGGAAGCCCAAAGAGGGCTATGGTGAAAAAGGAAATATCTTCCGTTAAAAACTGGAAAGTAACTTTCAGAGAAACTTCTTTGTGTCCTGTTAATTCATCTCACAGAGTTACAGCTTTTCCCTCAAGAAGGCTTTCGCTAAGATTGTTCTTGTGGAATTTGCAAAGTGATATTTGGAACCCCTAGACGGCTATGGTGAAAAAGAAAATATCTCCAATTAAAAACTGCAAAGAAGATTTCTGAGAAACTGCTTTGTGTTCTGTTAATTCATTTCACAGAGTTACAGTTTTACCCTCAAGAAGCCTTTCGCTAAGACTGTTCTTGTGGAATTTGAAAAGTGAAATTTGGAAGCCCGTGGAGTGTTATGGTGAAAATGAAATACCTTCCGTTAAAAACTGGAAAGAAGCTTTCTGAGAAACTAATTTGTGTTCTGTTAATTCATCTCACAGAGTTACAGCTTCCCCCTCAAGAAGCCTTTCGCGAAGACTGTTCTTGTGGAATTTGCAAAGTGATATTTGGAAGCCCATAGGGGGCTATGCTGAAAAAGGAAATATCCTATGACAAAAACTGAAAAGAAGCTTTCTGAGAAAGTGCTTTGTGTTCTGCTAATTCATCTCACAGAGTTACAGCTTTCCCCTCAAGAAGCCTTTCGCTAAGACTGTTCTTGTGGAATTTGCAAAGTGATAATTGGGAACCCATAAAGGGCTATGGTGAAAAAGGAAATATCTTTAGTTAAATAGTGGAAAGAATCTTTCTGTGAAACTGCATTGTGTTCTGTTAATTCATCTCAAAGAGTTACAGCTTCCCCCTCAAGAAGACTTTCGCTAAGACTCTTCTTGGGGAATTTGCAAAGTGATATTTGGAAGACAATAGAGGGCTATGGTGAAAAAGGAAATATCTTCAGTTAAAGACTGAAAGGAAGCTTTCTGAGAAACTGCTTTGTATTCTCTTAATTCATCTCACAGAGTTTTAGCTCTCCCCTCAAGAAGCCATTCGCTAAGACTGTTCTTGCGGAATTTCCAAAGTGATATTTGAAAGCCCATAGAAGGCTATGGTGAAAAAGGAAATATCCTAAAATAAAAACTGAAAAGAATCATTCTGATAAACTGCTTTGTGTTCTGTTATTTCTTCTCACAGAGTTACAGCTTTTCCCTTAAGAAGCCTTTCGCTAAGACTGTTCTTGTGTAATTTGCAAAGTGATATTTGGAAGCCCATAGAGGTCTATGGTGAAAAAGGAAATATCTTCCGTTAAAAACTGGAAAGAAACTTTCTGAGAAACTGCTTTATGTTGTGTTAATTCATCTGACAGACTTACAGTTTTCTCCTCAAGAAGGGTTTCACTAAGACTGTTCTTGTGAAATTTACAAAGTGATATTTGGAAGCCCCTGGAGGGTTATGGTGAAAATGAAATATCTTCCGTTAAAAACTGCAAACAAAATTTCTGAGAAACTGCCCTGTGTTATGATAATTCATCTCACAGAGTTACAGCATTCCCCTCAAGAAGCCTTTCACTAAGACTGTTCTTGTTGGATTTCCAAAGTAATATTTGAAAAAGCAAATATCTTCATTAAAACTGGAAAGAAGCTTTCTGGGAAATTGCTTTGTGTTCTGTTAATTAATCTCACAGAGTTACAGCTTCCCCCTCAAGTAGCTTTTCGCTAAGACTGTTCTTGTGGAATTTGCGAAGTGATATTTGGAAGCCCCTAGAGGGCTATGGTGAAAAAAGAAATATCCTAAGATAAAAACTGTAAAGAAGCTTTCTGAGAAACGGCTTTGTGTTCTGTTAATTCATCTCACAGTGTTACAGCTTTCCCCTCAAAAAGCCTTTCGCTAACATTGTTTTTGTGGAATTTCCAATGTGATATTTGAAAGCCCATAGAGGGCTATGGTGAAAAAGGAAATATCCTAAGGTAAAAACTGAAAAGAATCTTTCTGAGAAACTGCTTGGTGTTCTGTTAATTCTTCTCACAGAGTTACAGCTTTCCCTGCAGGAAGCCTTTCGCTAAGACTGTTCTTGTGGAATTTGCAAAGTGATATTCGGAAGCCCATAGGGGCTACGGTGAAAAAGGAAATATCTTTAGTTAAATAGTGGAAAGAATCTTTCTGTGAAACTGCATTGTGTTCTGTTAATTCATCTCAAAGAGTTACAGCTTCCCCCTCAAGAAGACTTTCGCTAAGACTCTTCTTGGGGAATTTGCAAAGTGATATTTGGAAGACAATAGAGGGCTATGGTGAAAAAGGAAATATCTTCAGTTAAAGACTGAAAGGAAGCTTTCTGAGAAACTGCTTTGTATTCTCTTAATTCATCTCACAGAGTTTTAGCTCTCCCCTCAAGAAGCCATTCGCTAAGACTGTTCTTGCGGAATTTCCAAAGTGATATTTGAAAGCCCATAGAAGGCTATGGTGAAAAAGGAAATATCCTAAAATAAAAACTGAAAAGAATCATTCTGATAAACTGCTTTGTGTTCTGTTATTTCTTCTCACAGAGTTACAGCTTTTCCCTTAAGAAGCCTTTCGCTAAGACTGTTCTTGTGTAATTTGCAAAGTGATATTTGGAAGCCCATAGAGGTCTATGGTGAAAAAGGAAATATCTTCCGTTAAAAACTGGAAAGAAACTTTCTGAGAAACTGCTTTATGTTGTGTTAATTCATCTGACAGACTTACAGTTTTCTCCTCAAGAAGGGTTTCACTAAGACTGTTCTTGTGAAATTTACAAAGTGATATCTGGAAGCCCCTGGAGGGTTATGGTGAAAATGAAATATCTTCCGTTAAAAACTGCAAACAAAATTTCTGAGAAACTGCCCTGTGTTATGATAATTCATCTCACAGAGTTACAGCATTCCCCTCAAGAAGCCTTTCACTAAGACTGTTATTGTTGGATGTCCAAAGTAATATTTGAAAGCCCATAGTGGGCCATGGTGAAAAAGCAAATATCTTCATTAAAACTGGAAAGAAGCTTTCTGGGAAATTGCTTTGTGTTCTGTTAATTAATCTCACAGAGTTACAGCTTCCCCCTCAAGTAGCTTTTCGCTAAGACTGTTCTTGTGGAATTTGCGAAGTGATATTTGGAAGCCCCTAGAGGGCTATGGTGAAAAAAGAAATATCCTAAGATAAAAACTGTAAAGAAGCTTTCTGAGGAACGGCTTTGTGTTCTGTTAATTCATCTCACCGTGTTACAGCTTTCCCCTCAAAAAGCCTTTCGCTAACATTGTTTTTGTGGAATTTCCAATGTGATATTTGAAAGCCCATAGAGGGCTATGGTGAAAAAGAAAATATCCTAAGGTAAAAACTGAAAAGAATCTTTCTGAGAAACTGCTTGGTGTTCTGTTAATTCTTCTCACAGAGTTACAGCTTTCCCTGCAGGAAGCCTTTCGCTAAGACTGTTCTTGTGGAATTTGCAAAGTGATATTCGGAAGCCCATAGGGGCTACGGTGAAAAAGGAAATATCTTCCGTTGAAAACTGGAAGGAAGCTTTCTGAGAAACTGCTTTGTGTTGTGTTATTTCATATCACAGAGTTACAGCTTTCCCCTAAAGAAGCCTTTGGCTAAAAAGGTACTTTTGGAATTTGCAAAGTGATATATGGAAGCCCATAGAGGTCTATGGTGAAAAAGGAAATATCTTTAGTTACAAACTGGAAAGAAGCTTTCTGAGAAACTGCTTTGTGTTCTGTGAATTCATCTCACAGAGTTACACCTTGCCCCTCAAGAAGCCGTTAACTAAGTCTGTTCTTGTGAAATTTGCAAAGTGATATTTCGAAGCCCAAAGAGTGCTGTAGTGAAAAAGGAAATATCTTCAGTTTAAAACTGCAAAGAAGCTTTCTGAGAAACTGCTTGGTGTTCTGTTAATTCTTCTCACAGAGTTACAGCTTTCCCCTCAGGAAACCTTTCGCTAAGACTGTTCTTGTGGAATTTGCAAAGTGATATTTTGAAACCCCGGAAGGTTATGGTGAAAATGAAATATATTCCTTTAAAAACTGGAAAGAAGCTTTCTGAGAAACTGCTTTGTGTTCTGATAATTCATCACACAATGTTACAGCTTTCCCCTCAAAAAGCCATTCGCTAAGACTCTTTTTGTGGAATTTGCAAAGTGATATTTGGAAGCCCTTAGAGTGCTATGGTGATAAAGGAAATATCTTCAGTTAAAAACTGGAAAGGAGCTTACCGAGAAACTGCTTTCTGTTCTGTCAATTCATCTCACAGAGTTCCAGATATCCCATCAAGAAGTCGTAGACTAAGACAATTCTTGTGAAAATTGGTAAGTGATATTTGGAAGCCCATAGAGGGCTACGGTGAAAAAGGAAATATCTTCAGTTAAAAACTGCAAAGAAGCTTTCTGAGAAACTGTTTTGTGTTCTGTTAATTCATCTTACAGAGTTACAGTATACCCCTCAAGAAGCTTTTCGCTAAGGCTGTTCTTGTGGAATTTGCAAAGAGATATTTGGAAGCCCATAGAGGGCTATGGTGAAAAAGGAAATATCCTAAGTTAAAAACTGAAAAGAAGCTTTCTGAGAAACTGCTTTGTGTTCTGTTAATTCATCTCACAGAGTTACAGCTTTCCCCTTAAGAAGCTTTTCGCTAAGACTGTTCTTGTTACATCTGCAAAGTGATATTTGGAAGCCCATAAAGGGCTATGGTGAAAAAGGAAATATCTGGCGTTAAAAACTACAAAGAAGCTTTCAGAGAAACTGCTTTGTGTTCTGTTGATTCATCTCACAGAGTTACAGCTTTCCCTTCAAGAAGCCTTTAGCTAAGTCTGTTCTCGTGGAATTTGCATTGTGATATTTGGAAGCCCATAGAGGGCTACGGTGAAAATGAAATATCTTCGTTAAAAACTGGAAAGAAGCTTTCTGAGAAACTGCATTGTGTTCTGTTAATTCATCTCACAGAGTCACAGCTTTCCCCTCAAGAAACCATTCGCTAAGACTGTTCTTGTGGGATTTCCAAAGTGATATTTGGAAGCCCATAGAGGGATATGGTGAAAAAGGAAACATCCTCAGTTAAAAACTGGAAAGAAGTTTTCAGAGAAACTGATTTGGGTTCTTTTTATTCATCTCACAGAGTTACATCTCTACCGTCAAAAATCTTTTCGCTAATACTGTTCTTCTTGCATTTCCAAAGTGATAATTGGAAGCCCATAGAGGGCTATTGTGAAAAAGGAAATATCTTCCGTTAAAAACTGGAAAGAAGCTGTCTGAGAAACTGCTTTGTGTTCTGTTAATTCATCTCAGAGAGTTACAGCTTTCCCCTCAAGAAGACTTTCGCTAAGACTGTTCTTGTGGGATTTCCAAAGTGATATTTGGAAGTCCATAGAGGGCTAAGGTGAAAAAGGAAACATCTTCTGTTAAAAACTGGAAAGAAGATTTCTGAGAAACTGCTTTGTGTTCTGTTAATTCATCTCAGAGAGTTACTGCATACGCCTCCAGAAACCTTTTGCTAACACTGCTGTTTTGGAATTTGCAAAGTGATATTTGGAAGCCCATACATGGCTATGGTGAAAAAGGAAATATCCTAAGATAAAAAATGAAAAGAAGCTTTCATAGAAACTGCTTTGTGTTCTGTTAATTCATCTTACAGAATTACAGCTTTCCCCTCCAGAAGCCTTTCGGTAAGACTGTTCTTGTGGAATTTGCAAAGTGATATTTGGAAGCTCATAAAGGGCTATGATGAAAAAGGAAATATCCTAAGATAAAAACTGTAAAGAACCTTTCTGAGAAACTGCTTTGTGTTCTGTTAATTCACCACACCGAGTTACAGCTTTTCCTTCAAGAAGCCGTTAACTAAGATTGTTCTTGTGGAATTTGCAAAGTGATATTTGGAAGCCCCTAGAGGGCTATGGTGAAAAAGGAAATAGCCTAAGACAAAAACTGAAAAGAAGCTTTCTGAAAAACTGCTTTGTGTTATGTCAATTCAACTCACAGAGTTACAGCTTTCCCCCAAGAAGCCTTTCACAAAGACGGTTCTTGTGGTATTTGCAATGTGATATTTGGAAGCCCATAGAGGCCTATGGTGAAAAAGGAAATATCTTAAGATAAAAACTTAAAAGAAGCATTCTGAGAAACTGCTTTGTGTTCTGTTAATTCATCTCACAGAGTTACAGCTTTCCCTCCAAGAAGCCTTTCACAAGGCTGTTGTTGTGGAATTTTCAAAGTGATATTTGGAAGCCCATCGAGGGCTATGGTGAAAAAGAAAATATCTTCAGTTAAAAACAGGAAAGAAGCTGTCTGAGAAACTGCTTTGTGTTTTGTTAATTCGTCTCACAGAGTTACAGCCTTCCCCTCAAGAAACTATTCGCAAAGGCTGTCCTTGTGGAATTTGCAGTGATATTCGGAAGCCCTTAGAGTGCTAGGGTGAAAAACGAATTATCTTCAGTTAAAAACTGGAAAGAACCTTTCTGAGAAACTGCTTTGTGTTCTGTTAATTCATCTCACAGAATTACAGCTTTCCCATCAAGAAGCCTTTCGCTAAGACTGTTCTTGTGGAATTTGCAAAGTGATATTTGGAAGCCCTTAGAGGGCGATGCTGAAAAAGGAAATATCTTCCGTTAAAAACTGGAAAGAAGCTTTCTGAGAAACTGCTTTGTGTTCTCTTATATCATCTCACAGAGTTACAGCATTCCCCTCAAGAAGCCTTTAGCTAAAACTGTTCTTGTGTAATTTGCAAAGTGATATTTGGAAGCCCATAGAGGGCTATGGCGAAAAAGGAAATATCTTCCGTTAAAAACGGGAAAGAAGCTTTCTGAGAAACTACTTTGTGTTCTGTTATTTCATCTCGCAGAGTTACAGATTTCCCCTCAGGAAGCCTTTTGCTAAGACTGTTCTTGTGGAATTGGCAAAGTGATATTTGGAAGCCCATAGAGGGATATGGTGAAAAAGGCAACATCTTACGTTAATAACGGGAAAGAAGCTTTCTGAGAAACTGCTTTGCGATCTGTTAATTCATCTCACAGAGTTACAGCTTGGTCTTCAAGAAGCCTTTTGCTAAGGCTGTTTTTGCGGAATTTGCAAAGTGATATTTGGAAGGCCACAGAGGGCTATGGTGAAAAAGGAAATATCTTTAGTTAAAAACTCGAAAGAAGCTGTCTGAGAATCTGCTTTGTGTTCTGTTAATTCATCTCACAGAGGTACAGCTTTGCCTAAAGAAGACTTTCGCTAAGGCTGTTCTTGTGAAATTTGCAAAGTGATATTTGGAAGCCCATAGAGGGCTATTTTGAAAAAGGAACTATCTTAAGTTAAAAACTGGAAAGAACCTGTCTGAGAAACTGCTTTGTGTTCTCTTAATTCATCTCACAGAGTTACAGCCTTCCCATGAAAGGCCTTTTGCTACGACAGTTTTTGTAGAATTTGCAAGGTGATATTTGGAAGCCCATAGAGGGCTACGGTAAAAAGGAAATATCTTCCGTTAAAAACGGGAAAGAAGCTTTCTGAGAAACTGCTTTGTGTTCTGTTAATTCATCTCACAGAGTTACAGATTTCCCCTCAAGAAGCCTTTCGCTAAGACTGTTCTTGTGGAATTTGCAAAGTGATATCTGGAAGCCCATAGAGGGCTATGGTGAAAATGGAAATATCTTACGTTAAAAACTGGAAAGAAACTTTCTGAGAAATTGCTTTGTGTTCTGTGAATTCATTTCACATAGTTACAGCTTTCCTGTAAGAAGCTTTTGGCTAAGGTTGTTCTTGCGGAACTTGCAAAGTGATATTTGGAAGCCCATAGAGGGTCATGGTGAAAAAGGAAATATCTTCCGTTAAAAACTGGAAAGATGCTTTCTGAGAAACTGCTTTGTTTTCTGTCAATTCATCTAACAGGGTTACTGCTTTCCCCTCAAGAAACGTTTCGCTAAGGCTGTTCTTCTGGAATTTGCAAAGTGATATTTGGAAGCCCATAGAGGGCTATGGCGAAAAAGGAAATAACTTCCGCTAAAAACTGGAAAGAAGCTTTCTGAGAAACTGCTCTGTGTTCTATTGATTCATCTCACAGAGTTACTTCTTTCCCAGGAAGAAGCCTTTCGCTATGACTGTTCTTGTGGATTTTGCAAAGTGATATTTGGAAGACCATAGAATGCTATGGAGAAAAAGGAAATGTCTTCCGTTAAAAACTGAAAAGAAGCTTTCTGAGAAATTGCTTTGTCGTCTGTTATTTCATCTCACCGAGTTACAGCTTACCCCTCAAGTAGCATTTCGCTAACACTGTTCTTGTGGAATTTGCAAAGTGATATTTGGAAACCCATGGAGGGCAATGGTGAAAAAGGAAATATCTTCCGTTAAATTCTGGAAAGAAGCTTTCTGAGAAACCGTTTTGTGTTCTGCTAATTCATCTCACAGAGTTACTGCGTTCCCCTCAAGAAGCCTTTCGCTAAGACTGTTCTTGTGGAATTTGCAAAGTGATATTTGGAAGCCCAGAGAGTTCTATGGTGAAAAAGAAATATCTTCCACTAAAAACTGGAAAGAAGCTCTCTGAGAAACTGCTTTGTGTTCTGTTAATTCATCTCACAGAGTTACAGCTTTCCCTTCAAGAAGCCGTTCACTAATACTGTTCTTGTGGAAATGAAAAGGGAGAATTCAAAGCCCAATGTCTGCTACGGAGAAAAACGAAATATCTTCATTTCAATACTGGAAAGAAGCTTTCTGAGTAACTGCTTTGTGTTCTCTTAATTCATCTCACAGAGTTACAGCTTTCCCCTGAAGAATCCTTTCCCTAAGACTGTTCTTGTGGAATTTGTAAAGTGATAATTGGAAGCCCATAGAGGGCTATGGTGAAAATGGGAATATCTTTAGTTAAAAACCGCAAAGAATATTTCTCAGAAGCTGCTTTGTGTTCTGTTAATTCATCTCACAGAGTTACAGCTTTTCCTTCAAGAAGCCATTAACTGAGACTGCTCTTGTGAAATTTGGAAGGTGATATTTGGAAGTCCATAGAGGGCTATGGTGAAAAAGGATATATCTTCAGTTAAAAACTGGAACGAAGTTTTGTGAGTAACTGCTTTGTATTCTGTTAATTCATCTCACAGAGTTACAGCTTTCCCCTGAACAAGCCTTCACTAAGAATGTTCTTGAGGAATTTTCAAACTGATATTTGGAAGCCCATAGAGGCTACGGTGAAAAAGGATATATCTTCAGTTAAAAACAGAAAAAATGCTTTCTGAGAAACTGCTTTGTGTTCTGTTAATTCGTCGCACAGAGTTACATCTTTCCCCTCAAGAAGCCTTTGGCTAAGACTGTTCTTGTGGTATTTGAAAAGGGATATTTTGAAGCCCCTAGAAGGCGATGGTGAAAAAGGAAATATCCTAAGATAAAAAATGAAAAGAAGCTTTCTGAGAAACCACTTTGTGTTCTGTACATTCATCTAACAGAGTTACAGCTTTCCCCTCAAGAAGAGTTTCCCTAAGACTGTTCCTGTTGAATTTGTAAAGTGATATTTGGAATCCCATAGAAAGCTATGGTGAAAAAGGAAATAACTTCAGTTAAAAACTGGAAGAAACTTTTCTGAGAAACGCTTTTGTGTTCTGTTAATTCATCTCACAGAGTTACAGCTTTCCCTTCAAGAAGCCTTTCGCTAAGATTGTTCTTGTGCAATTTGGAAAGTGATATTTGGAAGCCCCTAGAGGGCTATGGTAAAAAGGATATATCTTCAGTTAAAAAGTGCAAAGAAAATTTCTGAGAAACTGCTCTGTGTTCTGTTAATTCGTCTCACAGAGTTGCAGATATCCCCTCAGGAAGCCTTTCCCTAAGACTGTTCTAGTGGAATTTGCAAAGTGATATTTGGAAGCCCGTAGAGGCTATAGTGAAAAAGGAAATATCGTCCGTTACAAACTGGAAAGAAGCTTTTTGAGAAACTGCTTTGTGTTCTGTTAATTCATCTCACACAGTTATAGCTTTCCCTTCAAGAAGCCTTTCGCTAAGACTGTTCTTGTGGAATTTGCAAAGTGATATTTGGAAGCCCATAGAGGGCTATGGTAAAGAAGGAAATATCTTCCGTTAAAAACTGGAAAGAAGCTTTCGGAGAAACTGCTTTCTGTTCTATTAATGCATCTCACAGAATTAGAGCTTTCCCTTCAAGAAGCCTTTAGCTAAGACTGATCTTGTGGAATTTGCAAAGTGATAAGTGGAAGCCCATAGATGGCTATGGTGAAAAAGGAAATATCCTAAGATAAAAACCGAGAAGAAGCTTTCTGAGAAACTGCTTTGTGTTCTGTTAGTTAATCTCACAGGGTTACCGCTTTCCCCTCAAGAAGCCATTCAGTAAGACTGTTCTTGTGAAATTTTCAAAGTGATATTTGGAAGCCCATAGTGGGCTATGGTGAGAAAGGAAATATCTTCCCTTAAAAACTAGAAAGAAGCACTCTGAGAAACTGCCGCGTGTTCTGTTAATGTATGTCACCGAGTTACAGCTTTCTCCACAAGAAGCCTTTCGCTAAGACTGTTCCTGTGGGATTTGCATAGTGATATTTGGAAGCCCATAGAGGGCTCTGGTGAAAAAGGAAATATCCTAAGATAAAAACTGGAAAGAAGGTTTTCTGAGAAATTGCTATGTGTTCTGTTAATTCATCTCACAGAATTACAGTTTTGCTCTCCAGAAGCCTTTCGCTAAGACTGTTGTTGTGGCATTTGCAAAGTGATCTTGGAAGCCCATAGAGGGCTATTTTGAAAAAGGAAATATCTTTAGTTAAAAACTAGAAAGAAGCTTTATGAGAAACTGCTTTGTGTTCTGTTTATTCATCTGACCGATTTACAGCTTTTCCTTCAAGAAGCCGTTCACTAAGACTGTTCTTGAGGAATTTGCAAAGTGATATTTGGAAGCCCAGAGAGGACTACGGTGAAAAAGGAAATATCTTCCGTTGAAAACTGGAAAGAAGCTTTATGAGAAACTGCTTTGTGTTCTGTTAATTCATCTCACAGAGTTACAGGTTTCCCCTCCAGAAGTCTTTGGCTAAGACTGTTCTTGTGGAATTTGCAAAGTGATATTTCGAAGCCCATAGAGGGCTATGGTGAAAAAGGAAATACCCTAAGATAAAAATTGAAAAGAAACTTTCAGAGCAACTGCTTTGTTTTCTGTTAAATCACCTCAGAGCGTTACAGCTTTCCCCTCGAGAAATCTGTCTCTAAGGCTGTTTTTGTGGAATTTGCCTAGTGATATTTGGAAGCCCATAGACGGCTATGGTGAAAATGGAAATATCCTAAGATAAAAATCGAAAAGAAGCTTTCTGAGAAACTGCCTTGTGTTCTGTTAGTTCATCTCACAGAGTTACAGCTTTACCCTCAAGAAACCGTTCACTGAGACTGTTCTTGTGAAATTTGCAAAGTGATATGGGAAGCCCGTAGAGGGTTATGGTGAAAAAGAAAATATCTTCAGTTTAAAACTGGAAAGAATCTTTCTCAGAAACTACTTTCTGTTCTCTTAATTCAACTCACAGAGTTCCAGCTTTCCCTCAAGAAGCCTTTCGCTAAGACTGTTCTTGTGGAATTTGCAAAGTGATATTTGGAGCCCTTAAAAGGCTATGGTGAAAGAGGAAATATGCTAATATAAAAACTGAACAGAAGCTTTCTGAGAAACTGCTTTGTGTACTGTTAATTCATCTCACAGAGTTTCAGCTTGTCCCTGCAGAAGCCTTTCGCGAAGACTGTTCTTGCGGAATTTACAAAGAGAAATTTCGAAGCCCATAGAGGGCTATGGTGAAAAAGGGAATATCGTCCGTTAAAAACCGAAAAAAAGCTTTCTGAGAAACTGCTTTGTGTTCTGTTAGTTCATCTCACAGAATTTGACCTTTCCCCTCAAGAAGCCGTTCACTAAGACCCTTCTTGTGCAATTTGCAAATTCATATTTGGTAACCCATAGAGGGCTATGGTGAAAAAGAAAATATCTCCCGTGAAAAGGGGAAAGAAGCTTTCTGAGAAACTGGTGTGTTTTCTGTTAATACATCTCACCGAATTAGAGCTTTCCCCTCCAGAAGCCTTTCGCTAAGACTCTTCTTGTGGAATTTGCAAGGTGATATTTGGAAGGCCATAGAGGGCTATGGTGAAAAAGGAAATAGCCTAAGAGAGAAACTGAAAAGAAGCTTTCTGAAAAACTGCTTGGTGTTCTGTTGATTCATCTCAAAGGGTTAGAGCTTTCCCCTTAAGAAGCCTTTCGCTAAGACTGTTCTTGTGGTATTTGGAAAGGGATATTTGGAAGCCCATAGAGGGCTTTGGTGAAAAAGGAAATATCTTCAGTTAAAAGCTGAAAAGAAGCTTTCTGAGAAACTGCTTTTTGTTCTGTTAATTCAACTCACAGATTTACAGCTTTCCCCTCAAGAACCCTTTCACTAAGGCTGTTGTTGTGGAAATTGCTAAGTGATATATGGAAGCCCATAGACGGCTTTGGTGAAAAAGGAAATATCCTCAGTTAAAAACAGAAAAAAAGATTTCTGAGAAACTCCTTTGTGTTCTGTTATTTCACCTCACAGAGTTACAGCTTTTCCCTCAAGAAGTCTTCCGCTAAGACTGTCCTTGTGGTATTTACAAAGTGATATTTGGAAGCCCACAGAGGGCAATGTTGAAAATGGAAATATCATAAGATAAAAAAAGAAAAGTAGCTTTCTGTGAAACTGCTTTGTGTTCTGTTAGTTCATCTCACAGAGTTACAACTTTGCACTCAAGAAGCTGTTCACTAAGACTGTTCTTGTGTAAATTGCAAAGAATTATTTGGAAGCCCTTAGAGGGCTGTGGTGAAAAGGAAATATCTTCCGTTAAAAAGTGGAAAGAAGAATTCTGAGAGACTGCCGTGTGTTCTGTTAATACCTCTCACCGAGTTACATCTTTCCAATCAAAAAGCCTTTCACTAAGACTGTTTTTGTGGGATTTGCAAAGTGATATTTGGAAGCCCATAGAGGGCTTTGGTGAAAATGGAAATATCTTCAGATAAAAACTGGAGAAAATCTTTCTGAGAAACTGCTTTGTGGTCTGTTCATTCAACTCACAGAGTTACAGCTTTCCCCTCCAGAAGGCTTTCACTAAGTCTTTTGTTGTGGAATTTGCAAAGTGATATTAGGAAGCCCATAGTGGGCTTTGGTGAAAAAGGAAATATCTGCAGTTAAAAGCTGAAGAGAAACTTTCCGAGAAACTGCTTTGTATTCTGTTAATTCAACTCACAGAGTTACAGTTTTCCTTTAAAGAAGCCTATCGCTAAGGCGGTTGTTGTGGAAATTGCAAAGTGATATTTGGAAGCCCATAGAGGGCAATGGTGAAAATGGAAATATCCTAAGATAAAAAAAGAATAGAAGCTTCCTGAGAAACCGCTTTTTGTTCTGTTAGTTCATCTCACAGATTTACAGCTTTGCACTCAAGAAATCGTTCACTAAGACTGTTTCTGTGAAATTTCCAAAGTGATAATTGGAAGACCTTAGAAGGCTAGGGTGAAAAAGGAAATATCTTCCGTTAAAAACTGGAAAGAAGATTTCTGAGAAACTGCATTGTGTTCTGTTAATTCACCTAACAGAGTCACAGCTTTCCCCTCAAGAAGCCATTCGCTAAGACTGTTCTTGTGGGATTTTCAAAGTCATATTTGGAAGCCCATAGAGGGCTATGGTGAAAAAGGAAATATCGTAAGAAAAAAAACTGTAAAGAAGCTTTCTGAGAAACTGCTTTGTGTTCTGTTAATTCATCACACCGAGTTACAGCTTTGCCCTCAAGAAGCCGTTAACTAAGATTGTTCTTGTGGAATTTGCAAAGTGATATTTGGAAGCCCATAGAGGGCTATGGTGAAAAAAGAAACATCCTCAGTTAAAAATTGGAAAGAAGCTTTCTGAGAAACTGCTTTGTGTTCGGTTAGTTCATCTCACAGTTACTGCTTTCCCCTCAAAAAGCCTTTCGCTAACACTGTTCTTATGCAATTTGCAAAGTAATATTTGGAAGCCCTTAGAGGGTTAAGGTGAAAATGGAAATATCTACAGTTAAAAACTGTAAAGAAGCTTTCTGAGAAACTGCTTTGTGTTCTCTTAGTTCATCTCACAGACATCTCACAGCTTTCTCCTAAAGAAGCCTTTCGCTAAGACTCTTCTTGTGGAATTTGCAAAGTGATATTTGGAAGCCCGTAGAGGGCTATAGTGTAAAAGGAAATATCTTCCGTTAAAAACTGGAAAGAAGGTTTCTGAGAAACTGCTCTCTGTTCTGTTAATTCATCTCACAGAGTTACTAGTTTCCCAGCAAGAAGCCATTCTCTAAGACTCTTTTTGTGGATTTTACAAAGTGATATTTGGAAGTCCATAGAGGGTTATGGTGAAAAAGGTAACATCTTCCATTTAAAACCTGAAAGTAGCTTTCTGAGAAACTGCTTTGCGTTCTGCTAATTCATCTCACAGAGTTACAGCTTTCCCCTCAAGAAGCCTTTCGCTAAGACTGTTCTTGTAGAATTTGCAAAGTGATATTTGGAAGCCCATAGAGGGCTATGGTGAAAAAGGAAATATCTTTCGCTAAAAACTGGAAGGAAACTTTCTGAGAAACTGCTTTGTGTTCTGTTAATTCAATTCACAGAATTACAGCATTCCCTTCAAGAAGCCTTTCGCTAAGTCTGTTTTTGTGGAATTTGCACAGTGATATTTGGAAGCCCATAGAGGACTCTGGTGAAAAAGGAAATATCTTCCGTTAAAACTCGAAAGAAGCTTTCTGAGAAACTGCTTTGTGTTCTGTTAATTCATCTCACAGAGTTACAGCTTTCCCTTCAAGAAGCCATTCGCTAAGTCTGTTCTTCTGGAATGTGCAAAGTGATATTTATAAGCCCATAGTGTGCTATGGTGAAAAAGGAAATATCTTCCGTTAAAAACTGGAAAGAATGTTTCTGAGAAATTGCTTTGTGTTCTGTTAATTCATCTCACAGGTTTACTGCGTTCCCCTCAAGAAGCCTTTCGCTAAGACTGTTCTTGGGGAATTTGCAAAGTGATATTTGGAGGCACTTAGAGGGATATAGTGAAAAAGGAAATATCTTCAGTTAAAAACTGGAAAGAAGCTTTCTGAGGAACTGCTTTGTTTTCTGTTAATTCATCTCACAGAGTTACAGCTTTCCCTTCAAGAAGCCTTTCGCTAAGTCTGTTCTTGTGGAATTTGCATTGCGATATTTGGAAGCCCATAGACGGCTATGGTGAAAAAGGAAAATTTTCCCTTAAAAACTGGAAAGAAGCTTTCTGAGAAACTGCTTTGTGTTCGGTTAATTCATCTCACGATTACTGCTTTTCCCTCAAGAAGCCTTTCGGTAAGGCACTTATTGTGTAATTTGCAAAGTGATATTAGGAAACCCATAGAGGTTTAAGGTGAAAAAGGAAATATCTTCCGTTACATACTGGTAAGAAGCTGTCTGAGAAACTGCTTTGTGTTCTGTTAAATTATCTCACAGAGTTACAGCTTTCCCCCTCAAGAAACCTTTCGCGAAGACTGTTCTTGTGGAATTTGCAAAGTTATATTTGGAAGTCCATAGAGGGCTATGGTGAAAAAGGAAATATCTTCCGTTAAAAACTGGAAAGAAGCTTTCTGAGAAACTGCTTTGTTTTCTGTTAATTCATCTCACAGAGTTACAGCTTTCCCTACAAGAAGTCTTTCGCTAATTCTGTTTTTGTGGAATTTGCACAGTGATATTTGGAAGCCAATAGAGGACTATGGTGAAAAATGAAATATCTTCCGTTAAAAACTGGAAAGAAGCTTTCTGAGAAACTCCTTTGTGTTCTGTTAATTCATCTCACAGAGTTACAGCTTTCCCCTCAAGAAGTCTTTCGCTAAGTCTGTACTTGTGGAATTTGCAAAGTGATATTTGGAAGCTCATAGAGGGCTATGGTGAAAAACGAAATATCTTCCGTTAAAAACTGGAAAGAAGCTTTCTGTGAAACTGCTTTGTGTTCTCTTAATTCATTTCACAGAGTCACTGCTTTCCCCTCAAGAAGCCTTTCGCAAAGACTCTTCTTGTGGAATTTGCAAAGTGATATGTTGAAGACCATAGAGGTTTATGGTGAAAAAGGTAATATCTTCTGTTAAAAACTGGAAAGAAGCTTTCTGAGAAAGTGCTTTGTGTTCTGTTAATTCATCTCACAGAGTTACAGCTTTCCCTTAAAAAAGCCTTTCGCTAAGTCTGTTCTTCTGGAATTTGCAAAGTGATATTTGGAAGCCCATAGAGTGCTATGGTGAAAAAGGAAATATCTTCCGTTAAAAACTGGAAATTAGCTTACTGAGATACTGCTCTATGTTCGGTTAATTCATTTCACAGAGTTACTGCTTTCCCATCAAGAAGCCTTTCGCTAACACTGTTCTTGTGGAATTTGCAATGTGATATTTGGAAGCCCACAGAAGGCTATAGTGAAAAAGGAAAATCTTCCCTTAAAAATTGGAAAGAAGCTTTCTGAGAAACTGCTCTGTGTTCGGTTAATTCATCTCACGGTTACTGCTTTCCCCTCAAGAAGCCTTTCGCTAAGACTGTTCTTGTGGAATTTGCAAAGTGATATTTGGAAGCCCTTAGAGGGTTAAAGGTGAAAAAGGAAATATCTTCCGTTAAAAACTGGTAAGAAGCTTTCTGAGAAACTGCTTTGTGTTCTGTTAATTCATCTCACAGAGTTACAGCATTCCCCTGAAGAATCCTTTCGCGAAGACTGTTCTTGTGGAATCTGCAAAGTGATCTTTGGAAGTCCATAGAGGGCTATGGTGAAAAAGGAAATAACTTCAGTTAAAAACTGGAAAGAAGCTTTCTGAGAAACTGTTTTGTGTTCTGTTAATTCATCTCATAGAGTTACAGCTTTCCCTTCAAGAAGCCTTTCGCTAAGTCTGTTTTTGTTGAATTTGCACAGTGATATTTGGAAGCCCAAAGAGGACTATGTTGAAAAAGGAAATATCTTCCGTTAAAAACTGGAAAGAAACTTTCTGAGAAACACGTTTGTGTTCTGTTATTTCATCTCACAGAGTTACACCTTTCCCCTCAAGATGCCTTTCTCTAAGTCTGTTCTTGTGTAATTTGCAAAGTGATATTTGGAAGCCCATGGAGGGCTATGGTGAAAAAGGAAATATCTTCCGTTAATAACTGGAAAGAAGGTTTCAGAGAAACTCATTTGTGTTCTGTTAATTCATCTCACAGAGTTACAGCTTTCGCCTTAAGAAGCCTTTCGCTAAGACTGTTCTTTTGCAATTGCCAAAGTGATATCTGGAAGCCCATAGAGGGCTGTGGTGAAAAAGAAAGTATCTCCCGTTAAACCTGGAAAGAAGCTTTCTGAGAAACTGCTTTGTTTTCTGTTAATTCATCTCAGAGAGTTACAGTTTTCCCTTCATGAAGCCTTTTCTAAATCTGTTCTTGTGGAATTTGCAAAGTGATATTTGGAAGCCCATAGTGGGCTATGGTGAAAAAGAAAATATCTTCCATTAAAAACTGGAAAGAAGCTTTCTGAGAAATTGCTTTGTGTTCTGTTAATTCATCTCACAGAGTTAGAGCTTTCCCCTCAAGAAGTCTTTCGCTACGATTGTTTATGTGGAATTTGCAAAGTGATATTTGGAAGTCGATAGAGGGCTACGGTGAAAAAGAAAATATCTTCCGTTAAAAACTGGTGAGAAGCTTTGTGAGAAACTGCTTTGTGTTCTGTTTATTCATCTCACAGTGTTACAGCTTTCCCTTCAAGAAGCCTTTCGCTAAGACTCTTCTTGTGGAATTGGCAAAGTGATATTTGGAAGCCCATCGAGGTCTATGGTGAAAAAGGAAATATCTTCCGTTAAAAACCGGAAAGAAGCTTTCTGAGAAACTGCTTTGTGTTCTGTTAATTCATCTCACAGAGTCACTGCTTTCACCTCAAGAAGCCTTTCGCTACGACTGTTCTTGTGGAATTTTCATAGTGATATTTTCAGGCCCATAGAGGGCTAAGGTGAAAAAGGAAATATCCTAAGATAAAAACTGAAAAGAAGCATTCTGAGAAACTACTTTGTGTTCTGTTAATTCATCTCACAGAGTTACAGCTTTCCCCTCAAGAAGCCTTTCGCGAAGACTGTTCTTGTGGGATTTGCAAAGTGATATTTGGAAGCCCATAGAAGGCTATGGTGAAAAAGGAAATATCTTCCGTTAAAAACTGGAAAGAAGGTTTCTGAGAAACTGCTTTGTGTTCTGTTAATTCATCTCATAGAGTTACTGCTTTCCCAGCAAAAAGACATTCTCTAAGATTCTTCTTGTGGATTTTTCAAAGTGATATTGGAAGCCCATAGAGGGCTATGGTGAAAAAGGAAATACCTTCCGTTAAAAACTGAAAAGAAGCTTTCTGAGAAACTGCTTTGTGTTCTGTTGATTCATCTCACAGAGTTACAGATTTCCCCTCAAGAAGCCTTTCGCTATACTGTTCTTGTGGAATTTTCAAAGTGATATTTGGAAGCCCATAGAGGGCTATGGTGAAAAAGGAAGTATCTTCCGTTAAAATCTGGAAAGAAGCTTTCTGAGAAACTGCTTTGTGTGCTGTTAATTCATCTCACAGAGTTACATCTTTCCCCTCAAGAAGCCTTTCGCTTAGACTGTTCTTTTGGAATTTGCAAAGTGATATTTGGAAGCCCGTAGAGGGCCATAGTGAAAAAGGAAATATCTTCCCTTAAAATCTGGAAAGAAGCTTTCTGAGAAACTGCTTTGTGTTCTGCTATTTAATCTCACAGAATTACTGCGTTCCCCTCAAGAAGCCTTTCCCTAAGACTGTTCTTGTGGAATTTGCAGAGTGATATTTGGAATCCCATAAAGGGTTATGGTGAAAAAGGAAATATCTTCAGTTAAAAACTGGAAAGATGCTTTCTGAGAAACTGCTTTGTGTTCTCTTATTTCATGTCACAGAGTTACAGCTTTCCCCTCAAGAAGCCTTTCACCAAGACTGTTCTTGTGGAATTTGCAAAGTGGTCTTTCGAAGTCTATAGATCACTATGGTGAAAAAGTATATAGCTTCAGTTAAAAAGTGAAAAGAAGCCTTCTGAGGAACTGCTTTGTGATATGTGATTTCTTGTCACTGCGATACAGCTGTATTTCGTAGAACTATTGGCTAGCCTTATTTCTGTGGAATCTGAGAAATGTTACTTCGGATCTCTTTAAAGACTATAGGTCCAAAGGAAATATCCGCCGCTAAAAGTGTGAAAGAAGCTTTCTGAGAAACTTCTTTGTGATCTGTGAATTGATCTCACAGAGCTACAGTTTTCCCTCAAGAAGCCTTTCGCTAAGATTGTTCTCGTGGAATTTGCAAAGTAATATTTGGAAAACAATAGAGGTCTATGGTGAAAAAGGAAATATCCTATTATAAAAACTGAAAAGAAGGTTTTTGAAAAACTGCTTTGTGTTCCGTTAATTCATCTCACAGAGTTATAGCTTTCCCCTCAACATGCCGTTCATTAAGACTGTTGTTGTGAAATTTGCAAAATGATATTTGGAAGTTCATAGAGGGCTACGGTGAAAATGGAAATATCTTCACTTAAAAAGTGGAAAGAAGCTTTCTGAGAAACCTGTTCTGTTAATTCATCTCACAGAGTTACAGCTTTCCCCTCAAGAAACCTTTCGCTAAGACTGTTCTTGTGGAATTTGCAAAGTGATATTTGGAAGCCCATAGAGGGCTATGGTGAAAAAGGAAATATGTTCAGTTAAAAGCTGGAAAGAAGCTTTCTGAGAAACTGCTTTGTGTTCTGTAAATTCATCTCACAGTGTTACAGCTTTTCCCTAAAGAAGCCGTTCGCTAAGACTCTTCTTGTGGAATGTGCTAAGTGATATTTGGAAGCCCATAGTGGGCTTGGTGAAAAAGGAATATCTTCAGTTAAAAACTGGAAAGAAGCTTTCTGAGAAACTGCTTTGTGTTCTGTCAATTCATCTCACAGAGGTACAGCTTTCCCCTCCAAATGCCTTCCGCTAAGACTGTTTTGTGGAATTTGCAAAGTTATGTTTGGAAGCCCATAATTGGCTATGGTGAAAAAGGATATATCTTCTGTTAAAAACTGAAAAAAAGGTTTCAGAGGAAGTGCTTTGAGATATGTGACCTCCACTCACTGAGCTACAGTTGTATTTCGTAGAGCTGTTGCTAGCCTTATTTCTGTGTAATATGAGAACTGTTATTTCGTATCCCTTTGAAGACTATAAGATTAAAGAAAATATCCATCACTAAATGTGAGAAAGAAGCTTTCTGAGAAACTTATTTGTGTTCTGTGAATTCATCTCTCCGAATTTCAGCTTTCCCCTCAAGAAGGCTTTTGGTAAGACTGTTCTTGGGGACTTTACAAAGTGATATTTGGAAACACATAGAGGGCTACGGTGAAAAGGAAATATCTTCAGATAAAAACAGGAAAGAAAGTTTTTGAGAAACTGCTTTGTGTTCTGTTAATTCATCACACAGTGTTACAGCTTGCCCCTAAGAAGCCGTTCACTAAGACTGTTCTTGCGGAATTTGCAAAATGATATTTCGCAGCCCAAAGAGGGCTAAGGGTGAAAACGAAAATATCTTCAGTTAAAAAATGGAAACAAGCTTTCTGAAAAAAGGCTTTGTGTTCTGTTAATTCATCTCACAGATTTACTCCTTTCCCCACAAGAAGTGGTTCACTAAGACTGTTCTTGTGGAATTTGCAAAGTGATATTTGGAAATACACAGAGGGCTAGAGTGAAAAAGGAGATATCTTGAGTTAAAAACTGGAAAGAAGCTTTCTGAGAAACCGCTTTGTGTTCTGTTAATTCATCTCACAGTGATACAGCTTTCTCCTCAAGGAGCCCTTCAACTAAGACTGTTCTTGTGGAATTTGAAATGTGATATTTGGATGCCCATAGAGGGCTATGGTGGAAAAGGAAATAACTTCAGTTAAAAACTGGAAAGAAGATTTCTGAGAAACTGCTTTGTGTTCTTTTATTTCAACTCACAGAGTTACAGCTTTCCCCTCTAGAAGCCTTTCGCTAAGTCTGCTCTTGTGGAATTTGCAAAGTGATATTTGGAAGCGCTTAGAGAACTATGGTTAAAACGGAAATATCCTAAGAAAAAAATTGAAAGGAAGCTTTCTGAGAAACGGCTTTGTGTTCTGTTAATTCTTCTCACCGAGTTACAGCTTTCCCCTCAGGAAGTCGTTCACTAAGACTGTTCTTCTGGAATCTGCAAAGTGACATTGGAATGCCCATAGAGGGCTATGGTGAAAAAGGAAGTGTCTTCAGATAAAAACCGCAAAGAAGCTTTCTGAGAAACTACTTTGTGTTCTGTTAATTCATCTCACAGAGTTACAGTTTCCCCCTCAAGAAATCGATCACTTAGACTGTTCTTGTGGAGTTGGCAAAGTGATATTTGAAGCCCATAGAGGGCGATTGTGAAAAGGAACTATCTTCAGATAAAAACTGGAAAGAAACTTTCTGAGAAACTGCTTTGGGTTCTGTTAATTCATCTCACAGACTTACAGCTTTCCCCTCAAGAAGCCTTTCGCTAAGATTGTTCTTGTGGAATTTTCAAAGTGATATTTGGAAGCCCATAGAAGGCTATGGTGAAAAAGGAAATATCCTAAGATAAAAACTGAAAAGAAGCTTTCTGAGAAACTGCTTTGTGATATGTTAATTCATCTCACAGATTTACAGCTTTCCCCTGAAGAAGGCGTTCACTAAGACTGTTCTTGTGGATTTTGCAAAGTGGTATTTGGAAGCCCATAGAGGGCTATGGTGAAAAAGGAAATATCTTCAGTTTAAATCTGGAAAGAAGCGTTCTGAGAACTGCTTTGTTTTCTGTTAATTCATCTCACAGAGTTACAGCTTTTCCCTCAAGAAGGCTTTCGCTAAGACTGTTCTTGTGGAATTTGCAAAGTGACATTTGGAAGCCCATAGAGGGCTATGTGGAAAAAGGAAATATCTTCAGTTAAAGACTGGAAAGAAGCTTTCTGAGAAACTGCTCTGTGTTCTGTTAATTCATCTAACAGAGTTACAGCTTTCCCCTCAGGAAGCCTTTCGCTAAGAATGTTCTTGTGGAATTTTCAAAGTGATATTTGGAAACCGATAGATGGCTATGGTGAAAAAGGATATTTCTTCAGTTAAAAACGGAAAATAGGCTTTCAGAGAAACTGCTTTGTGATATGTGACTTCCACTCACTGCGTTACAGCTGTGTTTCGTAGAGCTGTTTTCTAGCCTTATTACTGTGGAATCTGAGACCTGTTATTTCGGATCCCTTTGAAAACTATCGGGACAAAGGAAATATCGACCGCTAAAAGTGAGAAAGAAGTTTTCGGAGAAACTTCTTTGTGTTCTGTGAATTCATCTCACAGAGTAACAGCTTTCCCTTCAAGAAGCCGCTCACGAAGACTGTTCTTGGAGAATTTGCAAAGTGATATTTGGAAGCCCATTGTGGGCTATGGTGAAAAAGGAAACATTCTAACATAAAAACTAGAAAGAAGCTTTGAGAAACTGCTTTGTGTTCTGTTAATTCATCTTACAGAATTACAGCATTCCCCTCAAAAAGCCTTTCGCTAAGACTGTTCTTGTGGAATTTGCAAAGTGACATTTGGAAGCCCATAGAGAGCTAAGGAGAAAAAGGATATATCTTCCGATAAAAACTGAAAAGAACCTTTCTGAGAAACTGCTTTGTGATATGTGACTGCCACTCACTGAGTTACAGCTGCATTTCATAGAGCTGTGTGCTAGCCTTATTTCTGTGGAACCTGAGGACTGTTATTTCGAAACCCTTTGAAGACTATAGGGATAAAGGAAATATCCGCTGCTAAAAGTGAGAAAGAACCTTTCTCAGAAACTTCTTTGTGATCTGTGAATTTATCTCACAGAGTTACAACTTTCCCCTCAAGAAGCTTTTCGCTAACACTTTTCTTGGGGAATTTGCAAAGTGATATTTGGAATCCCATAGAGGGCTTTAGTGAAAAATTGAATATCCTAAGATAAAAACTGAAAAGAAGCTTTCTGAGAAACTGCTTTGTGATCTGTTAATTCATCTCACAGAGATACAACACACCCCTCAAGAAGCCGTTCACTAAGACTGTCCTTGTGGAATTTGCAAAGTGATATTCTAAGCCCATAGAGGGCTACGGTGAAAAAGGAAATGTCCTCAGATAAAAACTGGAACGAAGCTTTCTGAGAATCTGCTTTGTGTTCTATTAATTCATCTCACTGTGTGACAGCTTTTCCCTCAAGAAGCCGTTCCCTAAGAATGTTCTTGTGTAATTTTCAACGTGATATTTGGAAGCTCACAGAGGGCTACGGTGAAAAAGGAAATATCTTCAGCTAAAAACTGGAAAGCAGCTTTCTGAGAAACTGTTTTGTGTTCTGTTAATACATCTCAGAAAGTTACAGCTTTCCCCTCAAGAAGCCTTTCGCTAAGACTGTTCTTGTGGAATTTGCAAAGTGATATTTGGAAGCCCATAGAGGACTACGATGAAAAAGGAAATATCTTCAATTAAAAACTGCAAAGAAGCTTTCTGAGAAACGGCTTTGTGTACTGATAATTCCTCTCAAAGTGTTACAGCTTTACCCTCAAGAAGACTTTTGCTAACATTGTTTTGTGTAATTTTCAAAGTGATATTTTAAGCCCAAATAGGGCTATGGTGAAAAAGGCAATATCCTAAGATAAAAAGTGGAAAGAAGCTTTCTGAGAAACTCCTTTGTGTTCTGTTGATTCATCTCAAAGAGTTACAGCTTTCCCCTCAGCAAGCCTTTCGCTAAGACGGTTCTTGTGGAATTTGCAACGTGATATTTGTAAGCCCATAGAGGGCTAATGTGAAAAAGGAGATATCCTACGATAAAAACTGAAAAGACGTTTGCTGAGAAACTGCTTTGTGTTCTGTTAATTCATCTCAGGCAGTTACAGCTTTCCCCTCAAGAAGCCTTTCGCTAAGACTGTTCTTGTGGAATTTGCAAAGTGATATTTGGAAGCCCATAGAGGTCTACGATGAAAAAGGAAATATCTTCAATTAAAAACTGCAAAGAAGCTTTCTGAGAAACGGCTTTGTGTACTGATAATTCCTCTCAAAGTGTTACAGCTTTACCCTCAAGAAGACTTTTGCTAACATTGTTTTGTGTAATTTTCAAAGTGATATTTTAAGCCCAAATAGGGCTATGGTGAAAAAGGCAATATCCTAAGATAAAAAGTGGAAAGAAGCTTTCTGAGAAACTCCTTTGTGTTCTGTTGATTCATCTCAAAGAGTTACAGCTTTCCCCTCAGCAAGCCTTTCGCTAAGACGGTTCTTGTGGAATTTGCAACGTGATATTTGTAAGCCCATAGAGGGCTAATGTGAAAAAGGAGATATCCTACGATAAAAACTGAAAAGACGTTTGCTGAGAAACTGCTTTGTGTTCTGTTAATTCATCTCAGGCAGTTACAGCTTTCCCCTCAAGAAGCCTTTCGCTAAGACTGTTCTTTCGGAATTTGCAAAGTGATATTTGGAAGACCATAGAGGGCTACAGTGAAAAAGGAAATATCTTCAGTCAAAAACTGGAAAGAAGCGTTCTGAGAAACTTCTTTGTGCCCTTTAATTCGTCTCACAGAGTTACAGCTTTCCTCTCAAGTAGCCTTTCGCGAAGACTGCTCTTCTGGAATTTGCAAAGTGATATTTGGAAGCCCATAGAGGGCTATGGTGAAAAAAAAATATCTTCAGTTACAAACTGGGAAGAAGTTTTCTGAGAAACTGCTCTGTGTTTTGTTAATTCATCTCAAAGACTTACAGCTTTACCCTCAAGAAGACTTTTGTCAAGACTGTTCTTGTTTAATTTTCAAAGTGATATTTTTAAGCCTATATAGGGCTACGGTGAAAAAAGAAATATCCTAACATAAAAACTGGAAAGAATCTTTCTGAGAAACCGCTTTGTGTTCTGTTAATGCATCTCACAGAGCTACAGCTTTTCCCTCAAGAAGCCTTTCGCTAAGACTGTTCTTGTGGAATTTGCAAAGTCATATTTGTAAGCCCATAGATGGTTATGGTGAAATTGGAAATATCTTCAGTTAAAAATTGGAAAGAGGCTTTCTTAGAAACTGCTTTGTGATCTGTTAATTCATCTCAAAGAGTTACAGCTTTCCCCTCAAGAATCCTTTCGATAAGAGTGTTCTTCTGGAATTTGCAAAGTGATATTTGGAAGCCCTTAGATGGCTATGGTGAAAAAAGATATATCTTCAGTTAAAAACTGAAAAGAAGGTTTCTGAGAAACTGCTTTTTGATATATGACTTCCACTCACTGAGTTACAGCTGTATTTCGTAGAACTGTTTGCTAGCCTAATTTCTGTGGAATCTGAGAACTGTAATTTCGGATCAATTTGAAGACTATAGGGCCAAAGGAAATATCCGCTGCTGAAAGTGCGGATATTATTTTCTGAACTTTCTGAGAAACTTCTTTGTGATCTGTGAGTTCACCTCAAAGAGTTACAGCTTTCCCCAAAAGAAGCCTTTCGCTAAGACAATTCTTGTGGGATTTGAGAAGTGACATTTGGAAGCCCATCGAGGGCTATGGTGAAAAAGGGAATCGCCTAAGATGAAAACTGAAAAGAAGCTTTTTGAGAAACTGCTTTGTGTTCTGTTAATTCATCTCACAGTATTACAGCTCTACCCTCAAGAAGCCCTTCACTAAGACTGTTCTTGTCGAATTTCCAAAGAGATATTTGGAAGCCCATAGAGCGCTATGTTGAAAAAGGAAATATCTTCAGTTAAAAACTGGAGAGAAGCTTTCTGAGAAACTGCTTTGTGTTCTGTTAATTAATACACAGAGTTACAGCATTCCTATCAAGAATACTTTTGCTAAGACTGTTCTTGTGGAGTTTACAAAGTGATATTTGGAAGCCTATAAAGGAGTATGGTTAAAAAGGAAATTTCCTCACATAAAAACTGGAAAGAAGCTTTCTGAGAAACTGCTTTGAATTCTGTTAATTCATCTCACAGAGTTACAGCTTTCCCCTCAAGAAGCATTTCGCTAAGACTGTTCTTGTGGAATTTGCAATGTGATATTTGGAATCCCATGGAGGGATATGGGGAAAAAGGAAATATCTTCAATTAAAAACTGGAAAGAAGCTTTCTGAGAAACTGCTTTGTGTTAGGTAAATTCATCTTGCAGAGTTACAGCTTTCCCCTCATGAAGTCTTTCGCTAAGATGGTTCTTGTGGAATTTGCAAAGTGATGTTCGGTAGCCATGAGAGGGCTATGGAGTAAAAGGAAATGTCCTCGGATAAAAACTGGAAAGAAGGTTTCGAAGAAACTGTTTTGTGTTCTGTTAATTCATCTGACAGAGTTTCAGCTTTCCCCTCAAGAAGCCGTTCGCTAAGACTGTTCTTGGGGAATTTGCAAAGTGATATTTGAAAGCCTGTAGAGGGCTATGGTGAAAAAGGAAATACCTTCAGTTAAAAACTGGAAAGAAGCTTTCTGAGAAACTGTTTTGTATTCTGTTAATTCACCTCACAGAGTTACAGCTTTCCCCTCTAGAAGCCTTTCGCTAAGACTGTTCTTGTGGAATTTGCAAAGTGATATTTGTAAGCCCATAGTAGTCGATGGTAAAAAAGTAAATATCCTAAGATAAAAACTGAAAAGAAACTTTGTGAGAAACTGCTTTGTGTTTTGTTATTTCATCTCACAGAGTTACAGGTTTCCCCTCAAGAAGGCTTTTGCTAAGACAGTTCTTGTGGAACATGCAAAGTGATATTTGGAAGTTCATAGTGACCTATAGTGAAAAAGGATATATCTTCAGTTAAAAACTGAAAAGAAACTCTCTGAGAAACTTCTTTTTGATATATGACTTCCACTCACTGAGTTAAAGCTGTATTTCGTAGAGCTGTTTGGCAGCCTTATTTCTGTGGAATCTGAGAACTGTTATTTCGGATCCCTTTGAAGACTGTAGGGCCAAAGGAAATATCCGCCGCTAAAAGTTAGAAATAAGCTTTCTGAGAAACTTCTTTGTGATCTGCGAATTCATTTCACAGAGTTACAGCTTTCACCTCAAGAAGCCTTTCACTAAGATTATTCTTGCACAATTTGAAAAATGATATTTGGAAGCCAATAGACGGCTATGGTGAAAACGAAATATCCTCAGATAAAAACTGGAAAGAAGCTTTCTGAGAAACTGCTTTGTGTTCTTTTAATTCATCTCACAGACTTACAGCTTTCCCCTCAAGAAGTCTTTCGCTAAGACTCTTCTTGTGGAATTTGAAATGTGATATTTGGAAGCCCATAGAGCGCTATGGTGAAAATGAAATATCTTCAGATTAAAAACTGTAAAGAACATTCCTGAGAAACTGCTTTGTATTCTGTTAATTCACCTAACAGAGTTACAGCTTTCCACTCTAGAAGTCTTTCGCTAAGACTGTTCTTGTTGTATTTTCAAAGAGATATTTTGAAGCCCATAGAGGGCTACGGTGAAAAAGGATATAGCTTCAGTTAAAAACTGAAAGAGGCTCTCTGAGAAACGGTTTAGAATTATGTGACTTCCACTAACTGAGTTACAGCTGTATTTCCTAGAGCTGTTTGATAGCCTTATTTCTATGGAATCGGAGAGCTGTTATTTTGGATCCCTTTGAAGACTATAGGGCCAAAGGAAATATCTGCCGCTAAAAGTGAGAAAGAAGCTTTCTGAGAAACTTCTCTGAGATCTGTGAATTCATCTCACAGAGTTACAGCATTCCACTCAAGAAGCCTTTCGCTAGGACTGTTCTTTTTGAATTTGCAAAGTGATATTTGGAAGCCCATAGACGGCTGTGGTGAAAAGGGAAATATCTTCAGTTAAAAAATGGAAAGAAGCTTTCTAAGAAACTGCTTTGTGTTCTGTTAATTCATCAAAGAGTTACAGATTTTCCCTCAAAAAGACTTTTGCTAAGACTCTTCTTGTGTAATACTCATACTGATAATTGTAAGCCCTTATAGGGCTATGGTGAAAAAGGAAATATCCTAAGATAAAAGCTGAAAAGAAGCTTTCTGAGAAACTGCTTTGTGTTCTGGTAATTCACCTCACAGAGTTACAGCTTTCCCCTTAAGAAGCCTTTTGGTAAGACTGTTCTTGTGGAATTTGCAGAGTGGTATTGGTAAGCCCATAGAGGGTTATGGTGAAAAAGGAAATATCCTAAGATAAAAACTGAAAAGAACTTTTCTGAGAAACTGCTTTCTGATATGTGACTTCCACTCACTAAGTGAGAGCTATATGTCATAGAGCTGTTTGCTAACCTTATTTCTGTGGAATCTGAGAAGGGATAATTTGGTTCCCTTTGAAGACTATAGGGCCAAAGGAAATATCCGCCATAAAAGTGGGAAAGAAGCTTTCTGAGAAACAGCTTTCTGATCTGTGAATTCATCCCACAGAGTTACAGCTTTCCCCTGAGGAAGCCTATTGCTATGACTGTTCTTGTGGAATTTGCAAAGTGACATTTCGAAGGCCATAGAGAGCTATGGTGAAAAGGAAATATCTTCGGTTTAAAACAGGAAAGAAGCTTTCTGAGACACTGTGTTGTGTTCTTTTAATTCATCTCACAAAGTTAGAGCTTTCCCCTAACGAAGCCTTTCCCTAAGACTGTTCTTGTCGAATTTCGGAAGTGATATTTAGAAGCTTACAGAGGTCTACGGTGAAAAAGGAAATAGCCTAAGATAAAAACGGAAAATAAGCTTTCTGAAAAACTGCTTTGTTTTCTCTTAATTCATCTCACAGAGTTACAGCTTTCGTCTCAAGAAGCCTTTCACTGAGACTGTTCTTGTGCAATTTAGAACGTGATATTTAGAAGCCCATAGAGGGCTATGGTGAAAAAGGAAATATCCTCCGTTAAAAACTGGAAAGAAGCTTTCTGAGAACCTGCTTTGTGTTCTGTTAATTCATCTCACAGAGTTACAGCTTTCCCCTCGAGAAGTCTTTCGCTAAGACTGTTCTTGTGGGATTTGCAAAGTGATATTTGGAAGCCCAGCGAGGGCTATGGTGAAAAAGAAAATATCTTCAGTTAAAAACTGGAAAGAATCTTTCTGAGAAACTGCTTTGTGTTCTGTTAATTCATTTCACATACTTACATCATTCCCCCAAGAAGCCTTTCGCTAAGAATGTTCTTGTGGAGTTTGCAAAGTGATATTTGGATGCCCAAAGAGGGCTATGGTGAAAAAGGAAATAACTGCCGTTAAAAACTGGAACGAAGATTTCCGAGAAACTGCCTTGTGTTCTGTTAATTCGTCTCACAGAGTTACAGCTTTCCCGTTAAGAAGCCTTACCCTAAGACTGTTCTTGTGGAATTTGGAAGGTGATATTTAGAAGCCCACAGTGGTCTACAGTGAAAAAGGAAATAGCCTAAGGTAAAAACTGAAAATAATCTTTCTGAGAAACTGCTTTGTGTTCCCTTAATTCATCTCACAGAGCTATAGCTTTCGCTCAAGAAGCCTTTCACTAAGACTGTTCTTGTGGAATTTAGAACGTGATATTTAGAAGCCCATAGAGGGCTATGGTGAAAAAGGAAATATCCTCCGTTAAAAACTGGAAAGAAGCTTTCTGAGAAACTGCTTTTTGTTCTGTTAATTCATCTCACAGAGTTACAGCTTTCCCCTCAAGAAGCTTTTCGCTAAGACTGTTCTTGTGGGATTTGCAAAGTGATATTTGGAAGCCCAGAGAGGGCTACGGTGAAAAAGGAATTTTCTTCCATTAAAAACTGGAAAGAAGCTTTCTGAGAAACTGCTTTGTGTTCTCTTAATTCATTTCACATACTTACAGATTTTTCCTCAAGAAGCCTTTCGCTAAGACTGTTCTTGAGGAATTTTCAAAATGATATTTGGAAGCCCATAGAGGGCTTTGGTGAAAAAGGAAATATCTTCCGTTAAAAACTGGAAAGAAGCTTTCTGAGAAACTGCTTGTGTTCTGTTAATTCATCTCACAGAGTTACAGCTTTCCCCTCAAGGAGAACTTTACTAAGTCTGTTCTTGTGGAATTTCAAAGTGATATTTAGAAGCCCATATAGGGCTATGGTTAAAAAGGAAATATCTTCAGTTGAAAACCTGAAAGAAGCTTTCTGAAAAACTGCTTTGTGTTCTGTTAATTCATCTCACAGAGTTACAGCTTTCTCCTCAAGAAGCCTTTCACTAAGGCTGTTTTTGTGGAATTTTCAAAGTGATATTTGGAAGAACATAGAGGACTATGGTGAAAAAGGAAATATCCTAAGATAAAAACTGAAAAGAAGCTTTCTTAGAAACTGCTTTGTGTTCTGCTAATTCGTTTCACAGAGTTACAGCTTTCCCCTCAAGAATCCTTTCGCTAAGACTGTTCTTGTGGAATTTGCAAAGTGATATTTGGAAGCTCATAGAGGGCAATGGTAAAAAAATGAAATATCTTCAGTTAAAAACTGGAAAGAAGCTTTCTGAGAAACTGCTTTGTGTACTATTAATTTATCTCACAGTGTTACACGTTCCAATCAAGAATCCTTTCGCTAAGACTGTTCTTGTGGAATTTGGAAAGTGATATTTAGAAATCATAGAGGGCTATGGTGAAAAAGGAAATATCTTCCATTAAAAATCGGGAAGAAGCTTTCTGAGAAACTGCTTTGTGTTCTGTTATTTCATCTCACAGATTTCCTGCTTTCCCCTCGAGAAGCCATTCATTAAGAATGTTCTTGTGGAATTTGCAAAGTGATATTTGGAAGAACATAGAGGGCAATGTTGAAAAAGGAAATATCCTACGATAAAAACCGAAAAGAAACTTTCCGAGAAACTGCATTGTGTTCTCTTAACTCATCTCACGGAGTTATAGCTTTCCCCTCAAGAAGTCGATCACTAAGGCTGTTCTTGTGGAGTTTGCAAAATGATATGTGGAAGTTCATAGAGGGCTATGTGGAAAAAGGAAATATCTTCAGTTAAAAACTGGATAGAAGCTTTCTGAGAAACTGCTTTGTGTTCTGTTAATTCATCTCACAGAGTTACAGCTTTCCCCTTAAGAAGCCTTTCCCTAAGGCTGTTCTTGTGAAATTTGGAAAGTGATATTTAGAAGCCCATAGAGGTCTATGGTGAAAAAGGAAATAGCCTGAGATAAAAACTGAAAATAAGCTTTCGGAGAAACTGCTTTGTGTTCTCTTAATTCATGTCACAGAGTTACAGCATTCTCCTTAGGAAGCCTTTCGCTAAGACTGTTCCTGTGGAATTTGCAAAGTGATATTTGGAAGCCCATAGAGTGCTAGGGTGAAAAAGGAAATATCCTAACATAAAAACTGAAAAGAAGCTTTCTGAGAAACTGCTTTGCGTTCTGTTAATGCATTTCACAGAGTTACAGCTATCCCCTCAAGAAGCCCTTTGCTAAGGCTGTTCTTGTGGAATTTGCAAAGTGGTATTTGGAAGGCCTTCGAGGACTATGGTGGAAAAGGAAATATCTTCAGTTAAAAACTGGAAAGAGGCTTTCGGAGAAACTGCTTTGTGTTCTGTTAATTCATCTCACAGAGTTACAGCTTTCCCCTCAAGAAGACTTTCGCTAAGCCTGTTCTTGTGGAATTTGCAAAGTGATATTTGGAATTCCTTAGAGAGCTATGGTGTAAAAGGAAATATCTTCAGTTAAAAACTCGAAAGAAGCTTTCTGATTACAGCTTTTCCCTCAAGAAGCCTTTCGCTAAGACTGTTCCTCTGGAATTTGCAAAGTTATATTTGGAACCCCTAGAGGACTACGGTGAAAAAGGAGATATCTTCAGTTAAAAACTGGAAAGGAGCTTTCTTAGAGACTGCTTTGTGTTCTGTTAATTCATCTCATAGAGTTACAGCTTTCCCCTCAAGAAGCCTTTCGGTAAGACTGTTCTTGTGGAATTTGCAAAGTGATATTTAGAAGTCCATAGAGGGCTATGGTGAAAAAGTAAATATTTTCCGTTAAAAACTGGAAAGAATCTCTCTGAGAAACTGCTTTGTGTTCTGTTAATTCATGTCACAGAGCTACAGGTTTCCCCTCAAGAAGTCTTTCGCTAAAACTGTTTTTGTGGAATTTGCAAAGTGATGTTTGGAAGCCCATAGGGGGTTGTGGTGAAAAATGAAACATCTTCAGTTAAAACCTGGAATATAGCTTTCTGAGAAACAGCTTTGTCTTCTGTTAATTCATCTCACAGAGTTACAGCTTTGCCCTCAGGAAGCCTTTCGCTAAGACTGTTTTTTGTGGAATTTGCAAAGCGATATTTGGAAGCCCATAGAGGGCTATGGTGAAAAAGGAAATATCCTAAGATAAAAACTGAAAAGAAGCCTTCTAAGAAACTGGATTGTGTTCTGTTAATTCATCTCACAGAGTTACAGCTTTCTCCTCAAGAAGCTTTTTGCTAAGACTGTTCTTCTGGAATTTGTAAAGTGATATTTGGAAGCCCAAAGCGGGCTATGGTGAAAAAGGAAATATCCTAAGATAAAAACTGACATGAACTTTTCTGAGAAACTGCTTTGTGATATGTGACTTCCACTCACTGAGTGAGAGCTATATGTCGTAGAGCTGTTTGCTAACCTTATTTCTGTGGAATCTGAGAAGGGATAATTTGGTTCCCTTTGAAGACTATAGGGCCAAAGGAAATATCCGCCATAAAAGTGGGAAAGAAGCTTTCTGAGAAACAGGTTTCTGATCTGTGAACTAATCCCACAGAGTTACAGCTTTCCCCTGAGGAAGCCTTTCGCTATGACTGTTCTTGTGGAATTTGCAAAGTGACATTTCGAAGGCCATAGAGAGCTATGGTGAAAAGGAAATATCTTCGGTTTAAAACGGGAAAGAAGCTTTCTGAGACACTGTGTTGTGTTCTGTTAATTCATCTCACAAAGTTAGATCTTTCCCCTAACGAAGCCTTTCCCTAAGACTGTTCTTGTCGAATTTCGGAAGTGATATTTAGAAGCATACAGAGGCCTAGGGTGAAAAAGGAAATAGCCTAAGATAAAAACTGAAAATAAGCTTTCTGAAAAACTGCTTTGTGTTCTCTTAATTCATCTCACAGAATTACAGCTTTCCTCTCAAGAAGCCTTTCACTGAGACTGTTCTTGTGCAATTTAGAACGTGATATTTAGAAGCCCATAGAGGGTTATGGTGAAAAAGGAAATATCCTCCGTTAAAAACTGGAAAGAAGCTTTCTGAGAACCTGCCTTGTGTTCTGTTAATTCATCTCAAAGAGTTACAGCTTTCCCCTCAAGAAGCCTTTCGCTAAGACTGTTCTTGTGGAATTTGCAAAGTGATATTTGGAAGCCCGTAGAGGGCTATGGTGAAAAAGGAAATAACTTCAGTTAAAAATTGGAAAGAAGCATTCTGAGAAACTTCTTTGTGTTTTGTTAATTCATCTCACAGAGTTACAGCTTTCCCCTCGAGAAGTCTTTCACTAAGACTGTTCTTGTGGAATTTGCAAAGTGATATTTGGAAGCCCAGCGAGGGCTATGGTGAAAAAGGAAATATCTTCAGTTAAAAACTGGAAAGAATCTTTCTGAGAAACTGCTTTGTGTTCTGTTAATTCATTTCACAGACTTACAGCTTTTCCCTCAAGAAAACTTTCGCGAAGGCAGTTCTTCCGGAGTTTGCAAAGTGATATTTGGAAGCCCACAGAGGGCTTTGGTGAAAAAGGAAATATCTTCCGTTAAAAACTGGAAAGAAGCTTTCTGAGAAACTGCTTTGTGTTCTGTAAATTCATCTCACAGAGTTACAGCTTTTCCCTCAAGAAGCCTTTCGCTAAGACAATTCTTGTGGAATTTGCAATGTGATATTTTGAAGCCAATAGAGGGCTATGGTGAAAAAGGAAGTATCTTCAGTTAAAAACTGTAAAGAAGCATTCTGAGGAACTGCTTTGTGTTCTGTTAATTCATCTCACAGAGGTACAGCTTTCGCCTCAAGAAGCTTTTCGCTAAGACTGTTCTTGTGGAAATTGCAAAGTGATATTTGGAAGCCCATAGAGGGCTATGGTGAAAAAGGAAATATCTTCCATTAAAACGTGGAAAGAAGCTTTCTGGGAAACTGCATTGTGTTCTGTTAATTCATCTCACAGAGATACAGCATTCCCCCAAGAAGCCTTTTGGTAAGAATGTTCTTGTGGAGTTTGCAAAGTGATATTTGGAAGCCCATAGAGGGCTATGGTGAAAAAGGAAATAACTGCCGTTAAAAACTGGAACCAAGATTTCTGAGAAACTGCCTTGTGTTCTGTTAATTCGTCTCACAGAGTTACAGCTTTCCCGTCAAGAAGCCTTACCCTAAGACTGTTCTTGTGGAATTTGGAAGGTGATATTTAGAAGCCAACAGTGGTCTACAGTGAAAAAGGAAATAGCCTAAGGTAAAAACTGAAAATAATCTTTCTGAGAAACTGCTTTGTGTTCCTTTAATTCATCTCACAGAGCTATAGCTTTCGCTCAAGAAGCCTTTCACTAAGACTGTTCTTGTGGAATTTAGAACGTGATATTTAGAAGCCCATAGAGGGCAATGGTGAAAAAGGAAATATCCTCCGTTAAAAACTGGAAAGAAGCTTTCTGAGAAACTGCTTTTTGTTCTGTTAATTCATCTCACAGAGTTACAGCTTTCCCCTCAAGAAGCTTTTCGCTAAGACTGTTCTTGTGGGATTTGCAAAGTGATATTTGGAAGCCCAGAGAGGGCTACGGTGAAAAAGGAATTCTCTTCCGTTAAAAACTGGAAAGAAGCTTTCTGAGAAACTGCTTGTGTTCTGTTAAATCATCTCACAGTGTTACAGCTTTCCCTCAAAGAGAACTTTACTAAGTCTGTTCTTGTGGAATTTGCAAAGTGATATTTAGAAGCCCATATAGGGCTATGGTTAAAAAGGAAATATCTTCAGTTGAAAACTGGAAAGAAGCTTTCTGAGAAACTGCTTTGTGTTCTGTTAATTCATCTCACAGAGTTACAGCTTTCCCCTCAAGAAGTCTTTCGCTAGGACTGTTCTTGTGTCATTTGGAAAGTGGTACTTAGAAGGCCATAGAGGGCTATGGTGAATAAGGAAATATCTTCCGTTATAAACTGTAAAGAAGCTTTCTGAGAAAGTGCTTTGTGTCCTGTTAATTCATCTCACAGAGTTACAGCTTTCTCCTCAAGAAGACTTTCGCTAAGACTGTTCTTGTGGAATTTGCCAAGTGATATTTGGAAGCTCATAGAGGGTTACGGTAAAAAATGAAATATCTTCAGTTAAGAATGGAAAGAAGCTTTCTGAGTAATTGCTTTGTGTACTATTAATTTATCTGACAGAGTTACAGCCTTCCCCTCAAGAATCCTTTCGCTAAGACTGTTCTTGAGGAATTTGGAAAGTGATATTTAGAAACCTTAGAGGGCTATGATGAAAAAGGAATTATCTTCCATCAAAAATCGGAAAGAAACTTTCTGAGAAACTGCTTTGTGTTCTGTTATTTCATCTCACAGAGTTACTGCTTTCCCCTCGAGAAGCCATTCATTAAGAATGTTCTTGTGGAATTTGCAAAGTGACATTTGGAAGAACATAGAGGGCTATGTTGAAAAAGTAAATATCCTACGATAAAAACCGAAAAGAAACTTTCGGAGAAACTGCATTGTGTTCTCCTAACTCATCTCACGGAATTATAGCATTCCCCTCAAGAAGTCGATCACTAAGACTGTTCTTCTGGAGTTTGCAAAATGATATTTGGAAGTTCATAGTGGTCTGTGGGGAAAAAGGAAATATCTTCAGTTAAAAACTGGATAGAAGGTTTCTGAGAAACTGTTTTGTGTTCTGTTAATTCATCTCACAGAGTTGCAGCTTTCCCATTAAGAAGCCTTTCCCTAAGGCTGTCCTTGTGGAATTTGGAAAGTGATATTTAGAAGCCCATAGAAGTCTATGGTGAAAAAGGAAATAGCCTGAGATAAAAACTGAAAATAAGCTTTCGGAGAAACTGCTTTGTGTTCTGTTAATTCATCTCACAGAGTTACAGCTTTCTCCTCAAAAAGCCTTTCGCTAAGACTGTTCCTGTGGAATTTGCAAAGTGATATTTGGAAGCCTTTAGAGTGCTAGGGTGAAAAAGGGAATATCCTAACATAAATACTGAAAAGAAGCTTTCTGAGAAACTGCTTTGCGTTCTGTTAATTCATTTCACAGAGTTTCAGCTATCCCCTCAAGAAGCCCTTTGCTAAGGCTGTTCTTGTGGAATATGCAAAGTGGTATTTGGAAGCCCATCGAGGGCTATGGTGGAAAAGGAAATGTCTTCAGTTAAAAACTGGAAAGAGGCTTTCTGAGAAACTGCTTTGTGTTCTGTTAATTCATCTCACAGAGTTACAGCTTTCTCCTCAAAAAGCCTTTCGCTAAGACTGTTCCTGTGGAATTTGCAAAGTGATATTTGGAAGCCTTTAGAGTGCTAGGGTGAAAAAGGGAATATCCTAACATAAATACTGAAAAGAAGCTTTCTGAGAAACTGCTTTGTGTTCTGTTAATTCATCTCACAGAGTTACAGCTTTCCCCTCAAGAAGACTTTCGCTAAGCCTGTTCTTGTGGAATTTGCAAAGTGATATTTGGAAGTCCTTAGAGGGCTATGGTGTAAAAGGAAATATCTTCAGTTAAAAACTCGAAAGAAGCTTTCTGATTACAGCTTTTCCCTCAAGAAGCCTTTCGCTAAGACTGTTCTTGTGGAATTTGCAAAGTTATATTTGGAAGCCCATAGAGGGCTATGGTTAAAAAGGAAATATCTTCAGTTGAAAACTGGAAAGAAGCTTTCTGAGAAACTGCTTTGTGTTCTGTTAATTCATCTCACAGAGTTACAGCTTTCCCTCAAGAAGTCTTTCACTAGGAATGTTCTTGTGTCATTTCGAAAGTGGTATTTAGAAGGCCAGAGAGGGCAATGGTGAATAAGGAAATATTTTCCGTTATAAACTGGAAAGAAGCTTTCTGAGAAAGGGCTTTGTGTCCTGTTAATTCACCTCACAGAGTTACAGCTTTCTCCTCAAGAAGACTTTCGCTAAGACTGTTCTTGTAGAATTTGCAAAGTGATTTTAGAAACCCATAGGGGGTTATGGCAAAAAGGAAATATTCTAAGATAAAAACCGAAAATAAGCTTTCTGAGAAACAGCATTATGTTCTCTTAATTCATCTCACAGAGTTATAGTTTTCCCCTCAAGAAGCCGTTCACTAAATTTGTTCCTGTGGAATTTTCAAGGTGATATTTGGGAGCCCAAAGAGGGCTATGAAGAAAAAGGAAATATCTTCCGTTAAAAACTGGAAAGAATGTTTTTTAGAAACTGCTTTGTGTTCTGTTAATTCATCTCACAGATTTACAACTCTCAAGATGCCTTTCGCTAAGACTGTTCTTGTGGAATTTGCAAAGTGATATTTGGAAGCCCATAGAGGGCTACGTTTAAAATGGAAATATCGTAAGATAAAAACCGAAAAGAAGCTTTCTGAGAAACTGCTTTGTGTTCTGGTAATTCATCTCACAGAGTTACACCTTTCTCCTCTAGAAGCCATTCTCTAAGACTGTTCTTGTGTAATTTGAAAAGTGATATTTCGAAGCCCATGGGGGCTATGGTGAAAAAGGAACTCTCTTTCGTTAAAAACTGGAAACAAGATTTCTGAGAAACTGCTTTGTGTTCTGTTAATTCATCTCACAGAGTTACAGCTTTCCCCTCAAGAAGCCTTTCGCTAAGGCTGTTCTTGTGGAATTTGCTAAGTGATATTTGGAAGACCATAGAGGGCAATGGTGAAAAAGGAAATATGCTAAGATAAAAACTGAAAAGAAGCTTTCTGAGAAACTTCTTTGCGTTCTGTTAATTGATATCACAGAGTTACAGCTTTCCCCTCAAGAAGTCTTCCGCTAAGGCTGTTCTTGTGGAATTTGCAGAGTGATATTTGGAAGCCTATAGAGGGCAATGGTGAGAAAGGAAATAACCTCACTTTAAAACTGGAAAGAAGCTTTCTGAGAAACTGCTTTGTGTTCTGTTAAATCATCTCACAGAATTACAGCGTTCTCCTCAAGAAGCCTTTCGCTAAGTCTGTTCTTGTGGAATTTGAAAAGTGATATTTGGAAGCCCATAGAGGTCTATGGTGAAAAAGGAAATGTCCTAAGATAAAAACTGAAAAGAACCTTTCTGAGAAACTGCTTTGTGTTCTGTTAATTCATCTCACACGGTTACAGCTTTCCCGTCAAGAATCCATTCACTGGACTGTTCTTGTGGAATTTGCAAAGTGATATTGCAAGCCGATAGAGGGTTATGGCGAAAAGGGAAATATCCTAAGATAAAAACCGAAAAGAAGCTTTCTGAGAAACTGCATTGTGTTATCCTTATTCATCTAACAGAGTTTTAGCTTTCCCCTCAAGAAGTCATTCACTAAGACTGCTCCTGTGGAATTTGCAAGGTGATATTTCGAAGCCCTTAGAGGGCTACTTTGAAAAAGGATATATCTTCCGTTAAAAACGGGAAAGAATCTTTCTGAGAAACTGCTTGATGTTCTGTTAATTCATCTCACAGAGCTAGAGCTTTCCCCTCAAGAAGCCGTTCACTAAGTCTGTTCCTGTGGAATTTGCAAGGTGATAGTTGGAAGTCTATAGATGGCTACGGTGAAAAAGGAAATATGTTCCGTTAAAAACTGGAAAGAATCTTTCTGAGAAACTGCTTTGTGTTCCGTAAATTCATCTCACAGAGTTACAGCTTTCCCTTCAAGATGCCTTTCGCTAAGGCTGTTCTTGTGGAATTTGCAAAGAGATATTTGGAAGCCCATAAAAGGCTATGGTGAAAAAGGAAATCTTCTGTTAAAAACTGGAATGAAGCTTTCTGACAAACTGCTTTGTGTCCTGTTAATTCATCTGAAAGAGTTACAGCTTTCCCTCAAGACGCCTTTCGCTAAGACTGTTCTTGTGGAATTTGCAAAGTGATATTTGGAAGCCCGTAGAGGGCTATGGTGAAAAAGGAAATATCTTCAGTGAAAAACTAGAAAGAAGCTTTCAGACACAGTGCTTTGTGTTCTGTTAATACATCTCTCAGTCGTACAGCTTTCCGCTCAAGAAGCCTTTCGCTAAGACTGTTCTTGTGGAATTTCCAAAGTGATATTTGGAAGCCCTTAGAGGTCTACGGTGAAAAAGTATATATCCTTAGATGACAACCGAAAAGAAGCTTTCTGAGAAACTGCTTTGTGTTCTGTTAATTCATCTCACAGAGTTACAGCTTGACCCTCAAGAAACCTTTTGCTAAGACTGTTCTTGTGGTATTTGCAAAGTGATATTTGGAAGCAAATAGAAGGCTATGGTGAAAAAGGAAATATCCTAAGATAAAAACTGAAATGAAGCTTTCTGAGAAACTGCTTTGTGTTCTGTTAATTCATCTTACAGAGTTACAGCTTTCCCATCAAGAAGCCTTTCCCTAAGACTGTTCTTGTTGGATAGGCATAGTGATATTTGGAAGCCAATAGAAGGCTATGGTGAAAAAGGGAATATCTTCCGTTAAAAACTGGAAAGAAGCTTTCTGTGAAACTGCCTTGTGTTTTGTTAATTCATCTCACAGAGTTACAGCTTTCCCTTCTGGAAGAATTTTGCTAAGGCTGTTCTTGTGGAATTTGCAAAGTGATATTTGGAAGCCCATACATGGCTAAGGTGAAAAAGGAAACATCCTAGGATAAAAACTGAAAAGAAGTTTTCTGAGAAACTGCTTTGTGTTCTGTTATTTCATCTCATAGAGTTACAGCTTTCCCCTCAAGTAGCCATTCTCTAAGACTGTTCTTGTGGAATTTGCAAAGAGATATTTGGGTGCCCTTGGAGGGCTATGGTGAAAAAGGAAATCTCTTCTGTTAAAAACTGCAAAGAAATTTTCTGAGAAACTGCTTTTTGTGTTCTGTTAATTCATCTCACAGAGTTACAGCTTTCCCATGAAGAAACCGTTCACTGAGATGGCTCTTGTGGAATTTGCAAATTGCTGTTGGGAGCCACTAGAGGGTTATGGCGAAAAGGGAAATATCCTAAGATAAAAACCGAAAGGAAGCTTTCTGAGAAACTGCATTGTGTTTTGTTAATTCATCTCACAGAGTTACAGCTTTCCGCTCAGGAAGCCTTTCGCTAAGAGTGTTCTTGTGGTATTTGCAAAGTGATATTTGAAGCCCATAGTGTGCTATGGTGAAAAAGGAAATCTCTTCTGTAAAAAGGGGAAAGAAGCTTTCTGGGAAAATGCATTGTGTTCTGTTAATTCATCTCACAGAGTTACAGCTTTCCCCTCAAGAAGCCTTTCGCTAAGACTGTTCTTGTGGAATTTGCAAAGTGATATTTCGAAGCCCATAGAGGGCTATGGAGAAAAAGGAAATATATTCAGGTAAGAACTGGAAAGAAGCTTTCTGAGAAACGACCTTGTGTTCTCTTAATTCATCTCACAGAGTTACAGCATTCCCCTCAAGAAGCCTTTCGCTAAGACTGTTCTTGTGGAATTTGTAAAGTGATATTTGGAAGCCCATCGAGCGCTAAGGTGAAAACGGAAATATCCTAAGATGAAAACCGAAAAGAAGCTTTCTGCGAAACTGTGTAGTGTTCTGTTAGTTCATCTCACAGAGTTACAGCTTTCCCCTCAAGAAGCCGTTCAATAAGACAGTTTTTGTGAAATATGCAAACTGATATTTGGAAGCCCATAGAGGGCTATGGTGAAAAAGGAAATAACCTAAGATAAAAACTGAAAAGAAGCTTCCTGAGAAACTGCTTTGTGTTCTGTTAATTCATCTCACAGAGTTACAGCTTTCCCCTCAAGAAGTCTTTCGCTAAGGTTGTTCTTTTGTAATTTGCAACGTGATATTTGGAAGCCCATAGAGGGATATGGTGAAAAAGCATATATCTTCCGTTAAAAACTGGAAAGAATATTTCTACGAAACTGCTTTGTGTTTTTTTTAAATTCATCTCAGGGAATTACAGCTTTTCCTCAAGAAGCCTTTCGCTAAGACTGCTGTGTGGAATTTACAACGTGATATTTGGATACCCATACAGGGCTATGGTGAAAAAGGAAATATCCTAAGATAAAAACTGAAAAGAAGCTTTCTGAGAAACTGCTTTGTGTGTTGTTAATTCATCTCAGAGGGTTACAGCTTTCCCCTCAAGAAGCCTTTCAATAACGCAGTTCTTGTGGAATTTGCAAAGTCATATTTTGAAGCCCTTAGAGGGCTATGGTGTAAAAGGAAATATCTTCAGTTAAAAACTGGCAAGAAGCTTTCTGGAAACTGTGTTGTGTTCTGTTAATTCATCTCACAGAGTTACAGCTTTCTCCAAAAGAAGCCTTTTGTTATAACTGTTCTTGTGGAATTTGCAAAGTGATATTTGGAAGCCCATAGATGGCTGTGGAGAAAATGGAAATATCCTAAGATAAAAACCGAAAAGAAGCTTTCTGAGAAACTGCTTTGTGTTCTGTTAGTTCATCTCACAGAGTTACAGCTTTCCCCTCAAGAAGCCGTTCACTCAGACAGTTCTTGTGAAATTTGCAAAGTGATATTTGGAAGCCCATAGAAGGCTATGGTGAAAAAAGAATTATACTAAGATAAAAACCGAAAAGAAGCTTTATGAAAAACTGCTTTGGTTTTGTTAGTTCATCTCACAGTGTTACAGCTTTCACCCCAAGAAGCCGTACACTAAGACTGTTCTTGTGGAATTTGGAAAGTGATATTTGGAAGCCAATAGAGGGCTATGGTGTAAATTGAAATATCTTCCGTAAAAAACTGGAAAGAAGCTTTCTGAGAAACTGCTTTGTGTTCTGTTAATTCATCTCACTGTATTACAGCTTTCCCCTCCAGAAGCCTTTCCCTAAGACTGTTCTTGTGGGATTTGCAAACTGATATTTCGAAACCAATAGAGGGCTATGGTGAAAATGGAAATATCCTACGATAAAACAGAAAACAAGCTTTCTGAGAAACTGCTTTGTGTTCTGTTAGTTCATCTCACAGAGTTACAGCTTCCGTCTCAAGAAGCCTTTCGCGAAGGCTGTTCTTGTTTTATTTGCATAGTGATATTTGGAAGCCCATAGAGGGCTATGGTGAAAAAGGAAAAATCTTCCGTTAAAACCTGGAAAGAATGTTTCTGAGAAACTGCTTTGTGTTCTCTTAATTCATCTCACAGAGTTACAGCGTTCCCGTCAAGAAGCCGTTCACTAGGTCTGTTCCTGTGGAATTTGCAAGGTGATAGTTGGAAGTCTATAGATGTCTACAGTGAAAAAGGAAATATGTTCCGTTAAAAACTGGAAAGAATCTTTCTGAGAAACTGCTTTGTGTTCTGTTAATTCATCTCACTGAGTTACAGCTTTCCCCTCAAGAAGCCTTTAGCTAAGACTGTTCATGTGGAATTTGCAAAGTGATATTTGGAATCCCATAGAGGGTTGTGGTGAAAAAGTAATTATCCTATAATAAAAACTGAAAAGAAGGATTCTGAGAAACTGTTTTGTGTTCTGTTAATTCATCTTACAGACTTACAGCTTTCCCCTCAAGAAGCCTTTCGCTAAGACTGTTCTTGTGTAAATTACAAAGTGATATTTGAAACCCCTAGAGTGCTATGGTGAAAATGGAAATATCCTAAGATAAAAACCGAAAAGAAGGTTTCTGAGAAACTGCTTTGTGTTCTGTTAGTTCATCTCACAGAGTTACAGCATTCCCCTCAAGAAACCTTTCCCTAAGACTGTTCTTGTGGAATTTGCAAAGTGATATTTGGAAGCCCCTAGAGGGCTATGGTGAAAAAGGAAATATCTTCCGTTAAAAATAAGAAAGAAGATTTCTGAAAAATTGCTTTGTGTTCTTTCAATTCATCTCACAGAATTACAGCTTTCCCCTCCAGAATCCTTTCGCTAAGACTGTTCTTGTGGAATTTGCAAAATGTTTTTGGAAGCCCATAGAGGGCTATGGTGAAAAAGGAAATATCCTAAGAAAAAAACTGAAAAAAAGCTTTCTGAGAAACTATTTTGTGTTCTGTTAATTCATCTCAAAGAGTTACAGTTTTTCCCTCAAGAAGCCTTTCGCTAAGTCTGTACTTGTGGAATTTGCAAAGTGATATTTGGAAGCCCATAGTGGGCTATGTTGAAAAAGGAAATATCTTCGGGTAAAAACTGAAAAGAAGCTTTATAAGAATCTGCTTTGTGTTCTGTTAATTCATCTCACAGTTACAACTTTCCCCTCAAGAAGCCTTTCGCTAAGACGTTTCTTGTGAAACTTGCAAAGGTATCTTTGGAAGCCCATAGAGGGCTATGGAATAAAAGGAAATATCCTCCGTTAAAAACTGGAAAGAAGCTTTCTGAGAAACTGCTTTGTGTTCTGTTAATTCATCTCACAGAGTTACAGCTTTCCCCTCAAGAAGTCGTTCACTAAGACTTTTCTTGTGGAATTTGCACAGTGATATTTGGAGGCCAATTGAGGGCTATGGTGAAAAAGAAAACATCCTAAGATAAAAACTGAAATGAAGCTTTCTGTGAAACTGCTTTGTGTTCTGCTAATTCATCTCACAGAGTTACAGCTTTCCCCTCAAGAAGTCGTTCACTAAGACAGTTCTTGCGAAATTTGCAAAATGATATTTGGAAGCCCATAGAAGGCTATGGTGAAAATGGAAATGTCCTCAGATAAAAACCGAAAAGAAACTGTCTGAAAAACTGCTTTGTTTTGTGTTAGCTTATCTCACAGAGTTACAGCTTTCCCCTCAAGAAGTCGTTCACTAAGACTGTTCTTGTGAAATTTGCAAAGCGATATTGGAAGCCCATAGAGGGTTATGGCAAAAAAGAAATATCCTAAGATAAAAACCGAAAAGAAGCTTTCTGAGAAAGTGCATTGTGTTCTCCTAATTCATCTCACAGAATTACATCTTTCCCCTCAAGAAGCCATTCACCTAGACTTCTCCTGTGGCGTTTGCAAGGCGATAGTTGGAAGCCCATACAGGTCTACGGAGAAAAAGGAAATATGTTGCGTTAAATACTGGAAAGAATCTTTCTAGGAAACTGCTTTGTGTTCTCTTGATTCATCTCACCGAGTTACAGCTTTCCCCTCAAGAAGCCTTTCGCTAAGACTGTTCATGTGGAATTTGTAAAGTGATATTTGGAATCCCATAGAGGGCTAGGGTGAAAAAGGAAATATCCTAAGGTAAAAACTGAAAAGTAGGTTTCTGAGAAAATGTTTTGTGTTCTGTTAATTCATCTTACAGAGTTACAGCTCTACCCTCAAGAAGCCTTTCGCTAATACTGTTCTTCTGGAATTTGCGAAGTCATATTTGGAAGCCCATAGAGGGCTTTGGTGAAAAAGGAAATATCCTAAGATAAAAAACGAAAAGAAGGTTTCTGAGAAACCGCTTTGTGTTCGGTTAGTTCATCTCACAGAGTTACATCTTTCCCGTCCAGAATCCTTTCGCTAAGACTGTTCTTGTGGAACTTGCAAAATGTTTTTGGAAGCCCATAGAGGGCTATGCTGAAAAAGTAAATATCCTAAGATAAAAACTGAAAAGAAGCTTCCTGAGAAACTGCTTTGTGTTCTGTTAATTCATCTCAGAGAGTTACGGCTTTCCCTTCAAGAAGTCTTTCACAAAGACTGTTCTTGTTTAATTTGCAAAGTGATATTTGGAAGACCATATAGGGCTATGTTGAAAAAGGAAATATAGTAAGATAAAATCCGTAAAGAAGCTATTTGAGAAACTGCTTTGTGTTCTGTTAATTCATCTCAGAGAGTTACAGATTTCCCCTCAAGAGGCCGTTCACTAAGACTGTTCTTCTGAAATTTGGGAAGTGATATTTAGAATCCCATAGAGGGCTATGGTGAAAAAGGAATTATTTTCCGTTAAAAACTGGAAAGAAGGTTTCTGAGAAACTGCTTTGTGTTCTGTTAATCCATCTCACAGAGTTCCAACATTTCTCTCTAAAAGCCTTTCGCTAAGGCTGTTGTTGTCGAATTTGCAAAGTGATATTTGGAAGCCCATAGAGGGCTATGGTGAAAAAGGAAATATCTTCAGTTAAAAACTGGAAAGAAGCTTTCTGAGAAACTGCCATGTGTTCTGATAATAGACCTCACCTAGTTACAGCTTTCCCCTCAAGAAGACTTTCGCTAAGACTGTTCTTTTGGGATTTGCAAAGTGATATTTATAAGCCCATAGAGGTCTATGGTGAAAAAGGAAATATCGTAAGATAAAAACTGAAAAGAAGCTTTCTGAGAAACTGCTTTGTGTTCAGTTAATTCATCTAACATAGTTAAAACTTTCCCCACAGGAAGCCTTTCGCTAAGGCTGTTCTTGTGAAACTTGCAAAGTGATATTTGGAAGCCCATAGAGGGCTATGGAATCAAAGGAAATATCCTCCGATAAAAACTGGAAAGAAGCTTTCTGAGAAACTGCTTTGTGTTCTGTTAATTCATCTCACAGAGTTACAGCTTTCCCCTCAAGAAGCCGTTCACTAAGAATTTTCTTGTTGAATTTGCATAGTGATATTTGGCGGCCCATAGAGTGCTAGGGTGAAAAAGAAAACATCCAAAGATAAAAACTGAAATGAAGCTTTCTGTGAAACTGCTTTGTGTTCTGTTAATTCATCTCACAGAGTTACAGCTTTCCATTCAATAAGTCGTTCACTAAGACTGTTCTTGTGAAATTTGCAAAATGATATTTGGAAACCCGTAGAGGACTATGGTGAAAATGGAAATATCCTAAGATAAAAACGGAAAAGAAGTTGTCTGAGAAACTGTTTTGTGTTGTGTTAGTTTATCTCACAGACTTACAGCTTTCCCATCAAGAAGTCGTTCACTAAGACTGTTCTTGCGGAATTTGCCAAGTGATATTTGGAAGCCCATAGAAGGCTATGGTGAAAATGAAAATATCTTCCGTTAAAAACTGGAAAGAAGCATTCTGAGAAACTGCCGTGTGTTCTCTTAATACATCTCACCGAGTTACAGCTTTCTTCTCAAGAAGCCTTTCACTAAGACTGTTCTTGTGGGATTTGCAAAGTGATATTTGGAACCCCGTAGAGGTCTACGGTGAAAAAGGAAATATTTTGCGTTAAACTCTGGAAAGAATGTTTCTGAGAAACTGCTTTGTGTTCTGTTAATTCATCTCACAGAGTTACAGCTTTCCCCTCAAGAAGACTTTCGCTAAGACTGTTCATGTGGAATTTGCAAAGTGATATTTGGAATCCCATAGAGGGCTATGGTGAAAAAGGAAATATCCTAAGGTAAAAACTGAAAAGTAGGTTTCTGAGAAAATGTTTGGTGTTCTGTTAATTTATCTTACAGAGTTACAGCTTTACCCTCAAGAAGCCTTTCGCTAATACTGTTCTTCTGGAATTTACAAAGTGATATTTGGAACCCCTATAGCGCTATGGTTAAAATGGAAATATCGCAAGATAAAAAATGAAAAGAAGGTTTCTGAGAAACTGCTTTGCATTCTGTTAATTCGTCTCACAGATTTACAGCTTTCCCGTCCAGAATCCTTTCGCTAAGACTGTTCTTGTGGAATTTGCAAAATGTTTTTGGAAGCCCATAGAGGGCTATGCTCAAAAAGGAAATATCCTAAGATAAAAACTGAAAACAAGCCTTCTGAGAAACTGCTTTCTGTTCTGTAAATTCATCTCAGAGAGTTACAGCTTTCCCCTCAAGAAGTCTTTCACAAAGACTGTTCTTGTGTAATTTGCAAAGTGATATTTGGAAGACCATAGAGGGCTATGTTGAAAAAGGAAATATAGTAAGACAAAATCCGAAAAGAAGCTTTCTGAGAAGCCGCTTTCTGTTCTGTTAATTCATCTCAAAGAGTTACAGATTTCCCTCATGACGCCGTTCACTAAGACTGTTCTTCTGAAATTTGGAAAGTGATATTTAGAATCTCATAGAGGGCTGTGGTGAAAAAGGAAATATTTTCCGTTAAAAACTGTAAAGAAGCTTTCTGATAAACTGCTTTGTGTTCTGTTAGTTCATCTCACAGAGTTACAGCTTTCCTTTCAAGAAGCAGTTCACTGAGACAATTCTTGTGAAATTTGCAAAGTGATATTAGAAAACTCACAGAGGGCTATGGTGAAAAAGGAAATATCTTCCGTTAAAAACTTGAAAGAAGCTTTTTGTGAAACTGCCGTGTGTTCTGTTAAAGCATCTCACTGAGTTACAGCTTTCCCCCCAAGAAGGCTTTCGCCAAGACAGTTCTTGTGGGATTTGCAAAGTGATATTTGAAAGCCCATAGAGGGCTACGGTGAAAAAGGAAATATCTTTCGTTAAAAACTGGAAAGAAGATATCTGAGAAACTGCTTTGTGTTCTGTTAATTCATCTCACAGAGTTACAGTTTTCCCCTCCAGAAGTCTTTCGCTTACACTGTTCTTGTGGAATTTGCAAACTGATATTTGGAATCCCATAGAGGGCTATGGTGAAAAAAAAAATATCCTCCGTTAAAAACTGGAAAGTAGATTGCTGAGAAACAGCTTTGTGTTCTGTTAATTCCTCTCACAGAGTTACAGCTTTCCCCTCCAGAAGCCGTTCACTGAGACTGTTCTTGTGGAATTTGCAAAGTGATATTTGGAAGCCCACAGTGGGCTATGGTGAAAAAGGAAACATCCTAAGACAAAAACTGAAAAGAAGCTTTCTGTGAAACGGCTTTGTGTTCTGTTAATTCGTCTCACAGTGTTACAGTTTTCCCCTCCAGAAACCTGTTGCTAACACTGTTCTTGTGGAAATTGCAAAGTGATATTTGGAAGCCCAGAGAGAGCTATGGTGAAAAAGGAAATGCCTTCAGTTAAAAAATGAAAAGAAGATTTCCGAGAAACTGCTTTGTATTCTGTTAATTCATCTCAAAGAGTTACAGCTTTCCCTTCAAGAAGCCTTCCGCTAAGACTGTTTTTGAGCAATTTCCAAAGTGATATGTGGAAGCCCATAGACGGCTATGGTGAAAATGGAAATATCCTAAGATACTAACCGAAATGAAGCTGTCTGAAAAACTGCTTTGTGTTCTGTTAGTTCATCTCACAGAGCTACAACTTTCCCCTAAAGAAGCCGCTCACTAAGACTGTTTTGTGAAATTTGGAAAGTGAAATTTGGAAACCCATAGAGGACTATGGTGAAAAAGGAAATATGTTCCGTTAAAAACTGGAAAGAAGCATTCTGAGAAAGTGCCGTGTGTTCTGTTAATACGTCTCACTGAGTTACAGCTTTCCTCTCAAGGATCCTTTCGCTAAGACTGTTCTTGTGGGATTTGCAAAGTGATAGTTGGAAGCCCATAGATGACTATGGTGGGAAAGGAAATATCTTCCGTTAAAAACTGGAAAGAAGATTTGTGAGAAAATGATTTGTGTTCTGTTAATTCATCTCACAAAGTTAGAGCCTTCCCCTTAAGAAGCCTTTCACTAAGACTGTTCTTGTGTAATTTGCAAAGTGATATTTGGAAGCCCATAGAGGGCTATGGTGAAAGAGGAAATACCTTCAATTAAAAACTAGAAAGAAGCTTTCTGAGAAACTGCTTTGTGTTCTGTTAATTCATCTCAGTGTGTTACAGCTTTCACCTCAAGAAGCCTGTTGCTAAGACTGTTCTTGTGGAAATTCCAAAGTGATATTTGGAAGCCCTTAGAGGGCTATGGTGAAAAAGGAATATCTTCCGTTAAAAACCGGAAAGAAGATTTCTGAAAAACTTCTCTGTGTTCTGTTAATTTATCTCACAGAGTTACAGATTTCACCTCAAAAATCATTTTGCTAAGACTGTTCTTTTGGCATTTCCAAAGTGATATTTGGAAGCCCATAGAGGGCTATGGTGAAAAAGGAAATATCTTCCGTTAAAAACTGGAAAGAATCTTTTTGAGAAACTGCTTTGTGTTCTGTTAATTCATCTCACAGAGTTACAGCTTTCTCCGGAAGAAACCGTTCACTAAGGCTGTTCTTGTGGAGTTTGCAAAGTGATATTTGGAAGCCCATAGAGGGCTATATTGAAAAAGGAAATATGCTAAGATAAAAACTGAAAAGAAGGTATCTGAGAAACTGCTATGTGTTCTGTTAATGATCTCACAGAGTTACAGCTTTCCCTTCAAGAAGCCTTTCGCTAAATCTGTTCTTGTGGATTTTGCAAAGGGATATTTGGAAGCCCATAGAGGGCTGTGGTGAAAAAGGAAGTATCTCAGGTAAAAAACTGGAAAGAAGCTTTCTAAGAAACTGCTTTGTGTTCTCTTAATTCGTCTCACAGAGTTACAGCTTTCCCTTAAAGAAGCCTTTGGCTAAGGCTGTTCTTATGGAATTTGGAAAGTGATATTTGGTAGTCCTTAGAGGACTATGGTGAAAAAGGAAATATCTTCCGTTAAAAACTGGAAAGAAGCTTTCTGAGAAACTTCTTTGTGTTCTGTTAATTCATCTCACAGAGTTACATCTTTCCCTTTAATAAGCCGGTCGCTAAGACTGTTCTTGTGGAATTTGCAAAGTGATATTTGGAAGCCCATAGAGGACTGTGATGAAAAAGAAAATATCTTCCGTTAAAAACTGGAAAGAAGCTTTCTGATAAACTGCTTTGTGTTGTGTTAATTCATCTCACAGAGTTACAGCTTTGCCTTCAAGAATCCTTTCTCTAAGTCTGTTCTTGTGGAATTTGCAAAGTGATATTTGGAAGCCCCTAGAGGGCTGTGGTTGAAAAGGTAATATCTACCGTTAAAAACTGGAAAGAAGCTTTCAGAGAAACTCCTTTGTGTTCTGTTAATTCATCTCACAGAGTTACTGCTTTCCCGTCAAGAAGCCTTTCGCTAAGATTTTTCTTTTGGAATTTGCAATGTGATATTAGGAAGCCCATAGAGGGCTAAGGTGAAATAGGAAAGATCTTCCGTTAAAAACTGGAAAGAAGCTTTCTGAGAAACTATTTTGTGTTCTGTTAATTCATTTCACAGAGTTACAGCTTTCCCATCAAGAAGCCTTTCGCTAAGGCAGTTCTGGTGGATTTTGGAAAGTGATATTTGGAACACCATAGCGGGCTATGGTGAAAAAGGAAATATCTTCAGTTTAAAACTGGAAAGAAGCTTTCTGAGAAACTGCTTTGTGTTCTCTTAATTCATTTCACAGAGTTACTGCTTTCCCCTCAAGATGCCTTTCGGTAAGACTGTTCTTGTGGAATTTGCAAAATGATATTTTGAATCCCATAAAGGGCTACGATGAAAAAGGAAATATCTTCCATTAAAAACTGCAAAGAAGCTTTCTGAGAAACTGCTTTGTGTTCTGTTAATTCATCTCACCGAGTACCAGCTTTCCCCTCAAGAAGACTTTCGCTAAGACTGTTCTTCTGGAATTTGGAAAGTGATACTTGGAAGCCCTTAGAGGGCTATGGTTAAAAAGGAAATATCTTATTTAAAAACAGGAAAGAAGTTTTCTGAGGAATTGCTTTGTGTTCTGTTAATTCATCTCTCAGAGTTACAGCTTTCCTCTCAAGAAGCCTTTCACTAAGACTCTTCTTGTGGAATCTGCAATGTTATATTTGGAAGCCCTTAGAGGGCTATGTTGAAAAAGGCAATATCTTTCTTTAAAAATCGGAAAGAGGCTTTTTGAGAGAACGCTTTGTGTTATCTTAATTCATCTCACAGAGGTACAGCTTTCCCTTCAAGAAGCCTTTCGCTAAGTCTGTTCTTGTGGAATTTGCAAAGTGATATTTGGAAGCCCCTAGAGGGCTATTGTTGAAAAGGAAATATCTTCCGTTAAAAACTGGAAAGACGTTTTCAGAGAAACTCCTTTGTGTTCTGTTAATTCATCTCAAGGAGTTACAGCTTTCCCCTCAAGAAGCCTTTCGCTAAGATTGTTCTTTTGGAATTTGCAAAGTGATATTAGGAAGCCCATAGAGGGCTAAGGTGAAATAGGAAAGATCTTCCGTTAAAAACTGGAAAGAAGCTCTCTGAGAAACTATTTTGTGTTCTGTTAATTCATTTCACAGAGTTACAGCTTTACCCTCAAGAAGACTTTCGCTAAGACTGTTCTTGTGGAATTTGCAAAGTGATATTTGGAAGTCCATAGAGGGCTATGGTGAAGAAGGAAATATCTTCCGTTAAAAACTGGAAAGAAGCTTTCTGAGAAACTGCTTTGTGTTCTGTTAATTCTTCCCTCAGAGTTACAGCGTTGCACTCAAGAAGCCTTTCGCTAAGACTGTTCTTGTGGAAGTTGCAGTGTCATATGTGTAAGCCCATAGAGGGCTACAGAGAAAAAGGAAATATCCTAAGACAACAACTGAAAAGAAGCTTTCTCAGAAACTGCTTTGTGTTCCGTTAATTCGTCTCACAGGGTTACAGCTTTCCCCTCAAGATCCCGTTCACTAAGACTGTTCTTGTGAAACTTGCAAAGTGATATTTGGACGCCCATAGAGAGCTATGGTGAAAAAGGAAATATCCTATGATAAAAACTAAATAGAAGGTATCTGAGAAGTTGCTGTGTATTACGTTAATTCATCTCACAGCGTTACTGCTTTCCCCTCAAGAACCTTTTTGCTAAGAGTGTTCTTGTGTAACTTTCAAAGTGATATTTGGAAGCCCACAGAGGGCTATGGTGAAAAAGGAAGTATCTTCACTTAAAAACTGGAAAGAAGCTTTCTGAGAGGCTGCTTTGTGTTCTGTTAATTCATCTCACACAGTTACAGCTTTCCCCTCAAGAAGCCTTTCGCTAAGAATTTTCTTGTAGAATTAGCAAAGTGATATTTGGAAGCCCATAGAGGGCTAGGGTGAAAAAGGAAATATCTTCTGTTAAAAACTGGAAAGAAGCTTTCTGAGAAAATGCTTTGTGTTGCGATAATTCATCTCACAGAGTTACATCTTTCCCTTCAAGAAGCCTTTCGCTAAGGCTGTTCTTGTGGAATTGGCAAAGGGATATTTGGAAGGACTTAGAGGGCTATGGTGAAAAAGGAAATATCTTCTGTTCAAAACTGGAAAGAAGCTGTCTGAGAAACTGCTCTGTGTTCTGTTAATTCATCTCACAGAGTTACATCTTTCCCTTCAAGAAGCCTTTCGCTAAGGCTGTTCTTGTGGAATTGGCAAAGGGATATTTGGAAGCCCATAGAGGGCTATGGTGAAAAAGGAAATATCTTCCGTTGAAAACTGGAAAGAAGCTTTCTGAGAAACTGCTCTGTGTTCTGTTAATTCATCTCACAGAGTTACATCTTTCTCTTCAAGAAGCCTTTCGCTAAGGCTGTTCTTGTGGAATTGGCAAAGGGATATTTGGAAGCCCATAGAGGGCTATGGTGAAAAAGGAAATATCTTCCGTTAAAAACTGGAAAGAAGCTTTCTGAGAAACTGCTTTGTGTTCTGTTAATTCCTCTCACAGAGTCACTGCTTTCACCTAAAGAAGCCTTTCGCTAAGATTGTTCTTGTGGAATTTTCATAGTGATATTTTCAAGCCCATGGAGGGCTATGGTGAAAAAAGAAATATCCTAAGATAAAAACTGAAAAGAAGCATTCTGAGAAACTACTTTGTGTTCTGTTAATTCATCTCACAGAGGTACAGCTTTCTCCTCAAGAAGCCAGTTTCAGACATTATTCTTGTGGAACGTGCAAAGTGATATTTGGAAGCCCATAGAGGGCTAGGAAGAAAAATGAAATATCCTAAGATAAAAACTGCAAAGAAGCTTTGGAAAACTGCTTTGTGTTCTGTTAATTCATCCAACAGAGTTAAAGCTTTACCCTCAAGAAGCCTTTCGCTAAGACTGTTCTTGTGGATTTTGCAAAGTGGTATTTGGAACCCCTAGAGGGCTATGGTGAAAAAGGAAATATCTTCAGTTTAAAACTGGAAAGAAGCGTTCTGAGAAACTGTTTTATGGTCTGTTAATTCATCTCACAGAGTTACAGCTCTCCCCTCAGGAAGCCTTTCGCTAAGACTGTTCTTGTGGAATTTGCAAAGTGATATTTGAAAGCACATAGAGGGCTATGGTTAAAAAGGAAATATCCTAACATAAAAACTGATAAGAAGCTTTGTGAGAAACTGCTTTGTTCTGTTAATTCACCTCACTGAGTTACAGTTTGCCCTAAAGAAGTCGTTCACTAAGACTGTTCTTGTGGAATATGCAAAGTGATATTTGCAACCCCTTAAAGGGCTATGGTGAAAAAGGAAATATCTTCAGTTAAAAACTGGAAAGAAGCTTTCTGAGAAACTGCTTTCTGTTCTGTTAATTCATCTCACAGAGTTACAGCTTTCCTCTAAAGAAGCCATTCACGAAGACTGTTCTTGTGGAATTTGCAAAGTGTGATTTGGAAGCCCATTCAGGGCTGTGGTGAAAAAGGAAATATCTCCTGATAAAAACTGAAAAGAAGCTTTCTGAGAAATTGCTTTGTGTTCTTTGAATTCATCTAACAGATTTACAGCTTTCCCCTAATGAAGCCGTTTACTAAGACAGTTCTTGTGGAATTTGAAATGTGATACTTAGAAGCCCATAGAGGTATGGTGAAAAAGGAACTATCCTAAGATAAAAACTGAATAGAAGCATTCTGAGAAACTTCTTTTGGTTCTGTTAATTGATCTACCGAGTTACAGCTTTCCCCTCAAGAAGCCGTTCACGAAGACTGTTCTTGGAGAATTTGCAAAGTGATATTGGGAAGCCCAAAGAGGGCTATGGTGGAAAAGGAAATATCCTAAGATAAAAACTAAAAAGAAGCTTTCTGAGAAACTGCTTTGTGTTCTGTTAATTCATCTCACAGCGTGGCAGCTTTACCCTCAAGAATCCATTAACTAATACTGTTCTTGAGGAATTTGCAAAGTGAAATTTGGAAGCCCATAGTGGGCTACGGTTAAAAAGGAAATATTTTCTGTAAAAAACTGTAAAGAAACTTTCTGAAAAACTGCTTGTGTTCTGTTAATTCATCTCACTGAGTCACAGCTTTTCCCTCAAGAAGCCTTTCCTAAGACCGTTCTTGTGGAATTTACAAAGTGATATTTGGAAGCCAGAGAGGTCTAAGGTGAAAAAGGAACTGTCCTCAGATAAAAACTTAAAAGAAGCTTTCTGAGAAACTACTTTGGGTTCTGTTAATTCATCTCACATGGTTAAAGCTTTCCCCTCAAGAAGCCTTTCGCTAAGACTGTTCTTGTGGAATTTTCAAAGTGATATTTCGAAGCACATAGAGGGCTATGGTGAAAAAGGAAATGTCCTCAGATAGAAATTGGAAGGAAGCTTTCTGAGAAATTGCTTTGTGTTCTGTTAATTCATCCCACAGAGTTACAGCTTTCCCCTCAAGAAGTCGTTCACTAAGAGTGTTCTTGGGGAATTTGCAAAGTGATATTTGAAAGCCAGTAGAGGTCTATGGTGAAAAAGGAAACATGTCTCAGTTAAAAACTGGAAAGAAGCTTGGTGAGAAACTGCTCTGTGTTCTGTTAATTCATCACACACAGTTACAGCTTTCCCCTCAGGAAGCCTTTCGCAAAGACTGTTCTTGTGGAATTTGCAAAGTGATATTTGGAAGCCCTTAGAGGGCTAAGGTGAAAAAGGAAATATCGTCTGTTGAAAACTGGAAAGAAGCTTTCAGAGAAACTGCTTTGTGTTCTGTTAATTCATCTCACAGAGTTACAGCTTTCCCTTCAAGAAGCTGTTCACTAAGACACTTCTTGTGGAATTGGCAAAGTGATATTTGGAAGCCCATTGTGGGCTATGGTGAAAAAAGAAACATTCTAACATAAAAACTAGAAAGAAGCTTTTGAGAAACTGCTTTGTGTTCTGTTAATTCATCTTACAGAATTACAGCATTCCCCTCAAAAAGTCTTTCGCTAAGACTGTTCTTGTGGAATTTGCAAAGTGATATTTGGAAGCCCATAGAGAGCTAAGGAGAAAAAGGATGTATCTTCCGATAAAAACTGAAAAGAACCTTTCTGAGAAACTGCTTTGTGATATGTGACTGCCAGTCACTGAGTTACAGCTCTATTTCGTAGAGCTGTGTGCTAGCCTTATTTCTGTGGAATCTGAGGACTGTTATTTCGAATCCCTTTGAAGACTATAGGGATAAAGGAAATATCCTCTGCTAAAAGTGAGAAAGAAGCTTTCTGAGAAACTTCTTTGTGATCTGTGAATTCATCTCACAGAGTTACATCTTTCCCCTCAAGAAGTTTTTCGCTAACACTTTTCTTGGGGAATTTGCAAAGTGATATTTGGAAGCCCATAGAGGGCTTTGGTGAAAAATTGAATATCCTAAGATAAAAACTGAAAAGAAGCTTTCTGAGAAACTGCTTTGTGTTCTATTAATTCATCTCACTGTGTGACAGCTTTACCCTCAAGAAGCCGTTCCCTAAGACTGCTTTTGTGTAATTTGCAACGTGATATTTGGAAGCCCACAGAGGGCTACGGTGAAAAAGGAAATATCTTCAGCTAAAAACTGGAAAGCAGCTTTCTGAGAAACTGTTTTGTGTTCTGTTAATACATCTCACAAAGTTACAGCTTTCCCGTCAAGAAGCCTCTCGCTAAGACTGTTCTTGAGGAATTTGCAAAGTGATATTTGGAAGCCCATAGAGGTCTACGATGAAAAAGGAAATAACTTCAATTAAAATCTGCAAAGAAGCTTTCTGAGAAACTGCTTTGTGTTCTGATAATTCCTCTCAAAGTGTTAGAGCTTTACCCTCAAGAAGACTTTTGTTAACATTGTTTTGTGTAATTTTCAAAGTGATATTTTAAGCCCAAATAGGGCTATGGTGAAAAAGGAAATATCCTAAGATAAAAAGTGGAAAGAAGCTTTCTGAGAAACTCCTTTGTGTTCTCTTGATTCATCTCAAAGAGTTACAGCTTTCCCCTCAGCAAGCCTTTCGCTAAGACGTTTCTTGTGGAATTTGCAACGTGATATTTTTAAGCCCTTAGAGGGCTAGTGTGAAAAAGGAGATATCCTACGATAAATACTGAAAAGACGTTTGCTGAGAAACTGCTTTGTGTTCTGTTAATTCATCTCAGGCAGTTACAGCTTTCCGCTCAAGAAGCCTTTCGCTAAGACTGTTCTTTTGGAATTTGCAAAGTGATATTTGGAAGAGGATAGAGGGCTACTTTGAAAAAGGAAATATCTTCAGTTAACAACTGGAAAGAAGCTTTCTGAGAAACTGCTTTGTGTTCTTTTAATTCATCTCACAGAGTTACAGCTTCCCCCTCAAGTAGCCTTTCCCAAAGACTGCTCTTGTGGAATTTGCAAAGTGATATTTGGAAGCCCATAGAGGGCTATGGTGAAACAAGAAATATCTTCAGTTACAAACTGGGAAGAAGCTTTCTGAGAAACTGCTCTGTGTTTTGTTAATTCATCTCAAAGGCTTACAGCTTTAACCTCAAGAAGACTTTTGTTAAGACTGTTCTTGTTTAATTTTCAAAGTGATATTTTTAAGCCTATATAGGGCTACGGTGAAAAAGGAAATATCCTAACATAAAAACTGGAAAGAATCTTTCTGAGAAACCGCTTTGTGTTCTGTTAATACATCTCACAGAGCTACAGCTTTTCCCTCAAGAAGCCTTTCGCTAAGACTGTTCTTGTGGAATTTGCAAAGTCATATTTGTAAGCCCATAGATGGTTATGGTGAAATAGGAAATATCTTCAGTTAAAAATTGGAAAGAGGCTTTCTTAGAAAATGCTTTGTGATCTGTTAATTCATTTCAAAGAGTTACAGCTTTCCCCTCAAGAATCCTTTCGATAAGAGTGTTCTTCTGGAATTTGCAAAGTGATATTTGGAAGCCCTTAGATGGCTATGCTGAAAAAAGATATATCTTCAGTTAAAAACTGAAAAGAAGGTTTCTGAACTGCTTTTTGATATATGACTTCCACTCACTGAGTTATAGCTGTATTTCTTAGAGCTGTTTGCTTGCCTAATATCTGTGGATTCTGAGAACTGTTATTTCGGATCCCTTTGAAGACTGTAGGGCCAAAGGAAATATCCGTCGCTAAAAGTTAGAAAGAAGCTTTCTGAGAAACTTCTTCGTGACCTGCGAATTCATTTCACAGAGTTACAGCTTTCCTCTCAAGAAGACTTTCGCTAAGATTATTCTTGCGCAATTTGAAAAATGATATTTGGAAGCCAATAGACGGCTATGGTGAAAACGAAATATCCTCAGATAAAAAATGGAAAGAAGCTTTCTGAGAAACTGCTTTGTGTTCTTTTAATTCATCTCACAGACTTACAGCTTTCCCCTCAAGAAGTCTTTCGCTAAGATTGTTCTTGTAGAATTTGCAAAGTGATATTTGGAAGCACATAGAGGGCTATGGTGAAAAACGATATATCTTCAGATAAAAACTGTAAAGAAAATTCCTGAGAAACTGCTTTGTGTTCTGTTAATTCACCTAACAGAGTTACAGCTTTCCCCTCTGGAAGCCTTTCGCTAAGACTGTTCTTGTTGTATTTTCAAAGTGATATTTTGAAGCCCATAGAGGGCTACGGTGAAAAAGGATATAGCTTCAGTTAAAAACTGAAAGAGGATTTCTGAGAAATGGTTTAGTATTATGTGACTTCCAGTCAATGAGTTACAGCTGTATTTCCTAGAGCTGTTTTATAGCCTTATTTCTATGGAATCAGAGAACTGTTATTTTGGATCCCTTTGAAGACTATAGGGCCAAAGGAAATATCTGCCGCTAAAAGTGAGAAAGAAGCTTTCTGAGAAACTGCTCTGAGATCTGTGAATTCATCTCACAGAGGTACAGCATTCCACTCAAGAAGCCTTTCGCTAGGACTGTTCTTTTTGAATTTGCAAAGTGATATTTGGAAGCCCATACACGGCTGTGGTGAAAAAAGAAATATCTTCAGTTAAAAAATGGAAAGAAGCTTTCTAAGAAACTGCTTTGTGTTCTGTTAATTCATCTCAAAGAGTTACAGCTTTACCCTCAAAAAGACTTTTGTTAACACTCTTCTTGTGTAATACTCATAGTGATATTTGTAAGCCCTTATAGGGCTATGCTGAAGAAGGAAATATCCTAAGATAAAAGCTGAAAAGAAGCTTCCTGAGAAACTGCTTTGTGTTCTGTTAATTCACCTCACAGAGTTACAGCTTTTCCCTTAAGAAGCCTTTCGGTAAGACTGTTCTTGTGGAATTTGCAGAGTGGTATTTGTGAGCCCATAGAGGGTCATGGTGAAAAAGGAAATATCCTAAGATAAAAACTGAAAAGAATTTTCTGAGAAACTGCTTTGTGATATGTGACTTCCAATCACTGAGTGAGAGCTATATGTCGTACAGCTGTTTGCTAACCTTATTTCTGTGGAATCTGAGAAGGGATAATTCCGTTCCCTTTGAAGACTATAGGGCCAAAGGAAATATCCGCCATAAAAGTGGGAAAGAAGCTTTCTGAGAAACAGCTTTCTGATCTGTGAATTCATCCCACAGAGTTACAGCTTTCCCCTGAGGAAGCCTTTCGCTATGACTGTTCTTGTGGAATTTGCAAAGTGACATTTCGAAAGCCATGGAGAGCTATGGTGAAAAAGGAAATATCCTCAGTTAAAAACTGGAAAGAAGCTTTCTGAGACACAGTGTTGTGTTCTGTTAATTCATCTCACAAAGTTACAGCTTTCCCCTAACGAAGCCTTTCCCTAAGACTGTTCTTGTCGAATTTGGGAAGTGATATTTAGAAGCCTACAGAGGTCTACGGTGAAAAAGGAAATAGCCTAAGACAAAAACTGAAAATAAGCTTTCTGAAAAACTGCTTTGTGTTCTCTTAATTCATCTCAGAGTTACAGCTTTCCCCTGAAGAAGCCTTTCGCTAAGACTGTTCTTGTGCATTTTAGAACGTGATATTTAGAAGCCTATAGAGGGCTAGGGTGAAAAAGGAAATATCCTCCATTAAAAACTGGAAAGAAGCTTTCTGAGAAACTGCTTTGTGTTCTGTTTATTCATCTCACAGAGTTACAGCTTTCCCCTCAAGAAGCCTTTCGCTAAGAGTGTTCTTGTGGGATTTGCAAAGTGATATTTGGAAGCCCAGAGAGGGCTATGGTGAAAAAGGAATTCTCTTCCGTTAAAACCTGGAAAGAAGCTTTCTGAGAAACTGCTTTGTGTTCTGTTAATTCATTTCACATACTTACAGCTTTTTCCTCAAGAAGCCTTTCGCGAAGACTGTTCTTGTGGAATTTTCAAAGTGATATTTGGAAGCCCATAGAGGGCTTTGGTGAAAAAGGAAATATCTTCCGTTAAAAACTGGAAAGAAGCTTTCTGAGAAACTGCTTTTTCTTCTGTTAATTCATCTCACAGAGTTACAGCTTTCCCCTGAAGAAGCCTTTTGATAAGACTGTTCTTGTGGAATATTTAAAGTGATATTTGGAAGTCCTTAGAGGGCTATGGTGTAAAAGGTAATATCTTTAGTTAAAAACTCGAAAGAAGCTTTCTGATTACAGCTTTTCCCTCAAGAAGCCTTTCGCTAAGACTGCTCTTGTGGAATTTGCAAAGTGATATTTGGAAGCCCATAGAGGGCTACGGTGAAAAGGGAAATATCTTCAGTTAAATACTGGAAAGGAGCTTTCTGAGAAACTGCTTTGTGTTCTGTTAATTCATCTCACAGAGTTACAGCTTTCCCTCAAGAAGCCTTTTGATAAGACTGTTCTTGTGGAATATTTAAAGTGATATTTGGAAGCCCACAGAGGGCTTTGGTGAAAAAGGATATATCTTCCGTTAAAAACTGGAAAGAAGCTTTCTGAGAAACTGCTTTGTGTTCTGTTAATTCATCTCACAGAGTTACAGCTTTCCCCTCAAGAAGACCTTTACTATGTCTGTTCTTGTGGAATTTGCAAAGTGATATTTGGAAGCCCATATTGGGCTATGGTTAAAAGGAAATATCTTCAGTTGAAAACTGGAAAGAAGCTTTCTGAGAAACTGCTTTGTGTTCTGTTAATTCATCTCACAGAGTTACAGCTTTCCCCTCAAGATGTCTTTCGCTAGGACTGTTCTTGTGTCATTTCGAAAGTGGTATTTAGAAGGCCTTAGAGGGCTATGGTGAATAAGGAAATATTTTCCGTTATACACTGGAAAGAAGCTTTCTGAGAAAGTGCTTTGTATCCTGTTAATTCATCTCACAGAGTTACAGCTTTCTCCTCAAGAAGCCTTTCGATAAGACTGTTCTTGTGGAATTTGCAAAGTGATTTTAGAAGCCCATAGAGGGTTATGGCAGAAAGGAAATATTCTAAGATAAAAACCGAAAAGAAGCTTTCTGAGAAACTGCATTATGTTCTCTTAATTCATCTCACAGAGTTATAGCTTTCCGCTCAAGAAGCCGTTCACTAAGATTGTTCCTGTGGAATTTTCAAGGTGATATTTGGAAGCCCATAGAGGGCTATGATGAAAAAGGAAATATCTTCCGTTAAAAACTGGAAAGAATGTTTTTTAGAAACTGCTTTGTGTTCTGTTAATTCATCTCACAGATTTACAGCTTTCCCCTCAAGATGCCTTTCGCTAAGACTGTTCTTGTGGAATTTGCAAAGTGATATTTGGAAGCCCATAGAGGGCTACGGTGAAAATGAAAATATCCTAAGATAAAAACGGAAAAGAATCTTTCTGAGAAACTGCTTTGTGTTCTGGCAATTCATCTCACAGAGTTACACCTTTCTCCTCAAGAAGCCTTTCGCTGAGACTGTTCTTGTGGAATTTGAAAAGTGATATTTCGAAGCCCATGGGGTCTATGGTGAAAAGGGAAATATCTTTCGTTAAAAACTGGAAACAAGATTTCTGAGAAACTGCTTTGTGTTCTGTTAATTCATCTCACAGAGTTACAGCTTTCCCCTTAAGAAGCCGTTCACTAAGACTGTTCTTGTGAAATTTGCAAAGTGATATTTGGAAGCCCTTAGAGGGCTATGGTGAAAAAGGAAATATCTTCCGTTAAAAACCAGAGGCAGATAAAGCCACAAAGATGGGGAAATAGCAGGGCAGAAAATCTGGAATTTCAAAAAATAAGAGCGCATCTCCTCCAGCAAAGGAGCGCAGCTCATCGCCAGCAACGGATCAAAGCTGGCCGGAGAATGACTTTGACGAGATGATAGAAGAAGGCTTCAGTCCATCAAACTTCTCAGAGCTATAGGAGGAATTACGTACCTAGCGCAAAGAAACTAAAAGTCTAAAAGGGCAGTCAGAGAGAAAGGTCGGGTTACCCACAAAGGGAAGCCCATCAGACTAACAGCAGATCTCTCGGGAGAAACTCTACAAGCCAGAAGAGAGTGAGGGCCAATATTAAACATTCTTAAAGAAAAGAATTTTCAACCCAGAATTTCATATCCAGCCAAACTAAGTTTCATAACTGAAGGAGAAATAAAATTTTTTACAGATAAGCAAATGCTTAGAGATTTTGTCACCACTAGGCGTGCCTTACAAGAGACCCTGAAGGAAGCACTAAACATGGAAAGGAACAACCGGTACCAGCCATTGCAAAAACATGCCAAAATGTAAAGACCATCAAGGCTAGGAAGAAACTGCATCAACTAACGAGCAAAATAACCAGTTAATATCATAATGGTAGGATCAAGTTCACACATAACAATATTAACCTTAAATGTAAATGGACTAAATGCTCCAATTAAAAGACACAGACTGGCAAACTGGATAAAGAGTCAAGACCCATCAGTCTGCTGTATTCAGGAGACCCATCTCACACGCAGAGACATACATAGGCTCAAAATAAAGGGATGGAGGAAGATTTACCAAGCAAATGGAGAACAAAAAAAAGCAGGGGTTGCAATTTTAGTCTCTGATAAAACAGACTTTAAACCATCAAAGATCAAAAGAGGCAAAGAAGGCCATTACATAATGGTAAAGGGATCAATTCAACAGGAAGAGCTAACTATCCTAAATATATATGCACCCAATACAGGAGCACCCAGATTCATAAAGCAAGTCCTTACAGCCTTACAAAGAGACTTAGACTCCCATACAATAATAATGGGAGACTTCAACAGTCCACGGTCAACATTAGACAGATCAACGAGACAGAAAATTAACAAGGATATCCAGGAATTGAACTCATCTCTGCAGCAAGCAGACCTAATAGACATCTATAGAACTCTCCACCCCAAATCAACAGAATATACATTCTTCTCAGCACCACATCGCACTTATTCCAAAATTGACCACATAGTTGGAAGTAAAGCAGTCCTCAGTAAATGTACAAGAACAGAAATTGTAACAAACTGTCTCTCAGACCACACTGCAATCAAACTAGTACTCAGGACTAAGAAACTCAATCAAAACCGCTCAACTACATGGAAACTGAACAACCTGCTCCTGAATGACTACTGGGTACATGACGAAATGAAGGCAGAAATAAAGATGTTCTTTGAAACCAATGAGAACAAAGATACAACATACCAGAATCTCTGGGACACATTTAAAGCAGTGTGTAGAGGGAAATTTATAGCACTAAATGCCCACAAGAGGAAGCAGGAAAGATCTAAAATTGACACTTTAACATCACAATTAAAAGAACTATAGACGCAAGAGCAAACTCATTCAAAAGGTAGCAGAAGGCAAGAAATAACTAAGATCAGAGCAGAACTGAAGGAGATAGACACACAAAAATCCCTCCAAAAAATCAATGAATCCAGGAGTTGGTTTTTTGAAAAGATAAACAAAATTGACAGACCGCTAGCAAGACTAATAAAGAAGAAAACGGAGAAGAATCAAATAGACGCAATAAAAAATGATAAAGGGGATATCACCACCGACCCCACAGAAATACAGACTACCATCAGAGAATACTATAAACACCTCTATGCAAATAAACTAGAAAAATCTAGAAGAAATGGATAATTTCCTGGACACTTACACTCTTCCAAGACTAAACCAGGAAGAAGTTGAATCCCTGAATAGACCAATAGCAGGCTCTGAAATTGAGGCAATAATTAATAGCCTACCAACGAAAAAAAGTCCAGGATCAGATGGATTCACAGCTGAATTCTACCAGAGGTACAAGAGGAGCTGGTACCATTCCTTCAGAAACTATTCCAATCAATAGAAAAACAGGGAATCCTCCCTAACTCATTTTATGAGGCCAACATCATCCTGATACCAAAGCCTGGCAGAGACACAACAAAAAAAGAGAATTTTAGACCAATATCCCTGATGAACATCGATGCAAAAATCCTCAATAAAATACTGGCAAACCGTATGCAGAAGCACATCAAAAAGCTTATCCACCATGATCAAGTGGGCGTCATCCCTGGGATGCAAGGCTTGTTCAACATTCGGAAATCAATAAACATAATCCAGCATATAAACAGAACCAAAGACAAGAACCACATGATTATCTCAATCGATGCAGAAAAGGCTTTTGACAAAATTCAACAGCCCTTCATGCTAAGAACGCTCAATAAATTCGGTATTGATGGAACATACCTCAAAATCATAAGAGCTATTTATGACAAACCCACAGCCAATATCATACTGAATGGGCAAAACGTGGAAAAATTCCCTTTGAAAACTGGCACAAGACAGGGATGCCCTCTCTCACCACTCCTATTCAACGTAGTGTTTGAAGTCCTGGCTAGGGCAATCAGGCAAGAGAAAGAAATCAAGGGGATTCATTTAGGAAAAGAAGAAGTCAAATTGTCCCTGTTTGCAGATGACATGATTGTATATTTAGAAAATCCCATTGTCTCAGCCCGAAATCTCCTTAAGCTGATAAGCAACTTCAGCAAAGTCTCAGGATACAAAATTAATGTGCAAAAATCCCAAGCATTCGTATACACCAGTAACAGACAAACAGAGAGCCAAATCATGACTGAACTTCCATTCACAATTGCTTCAAAGAGAATAAAACACCTAGGAATCCAACATACAAGGGATGTAAAGGACCTCTTCAAGGAGAACTAGAAACCACTGCTCAATGAAATAAAAGAGGACACAAAAAAATGGAAGAACATACCATGCTCATGGATAGGAAGAATCAATATTGTGAAAATGGCCATACTGCCCAAGGTTATTTATAGATTCAATGCCATCCTCATCAAGCTACCAATGAGTTTCTTCACAGAATTGGAAAAAACTGCTTTAAAGTTCATATGGAACCAAAAAAGAGCCCGCATTTCCAAGACAATCCTATGTCAAAAGAACAAAGCTGGAGTCATCACGCTACCTGACTTCAAACTATACTACAAGGCTACAGTCACCAAAACAGCATGGTACTGGTACCAAAACAGAGATATCGACCAATGGAACAGAACAGAGTCCTCAGAAATAATACCACACATCTACAGCCATCTGATCTTTGACAAACCTGAGAGAAACAAGAAATGGGGAAAGGATTCCCTATTTAATAAATGGTGCTGGGAAAATTGGCTAGCCATAAGCAGAAAGCTGAAACTGGATCCTTTCCTTACTCCTTATACGAAAATTAATTCAAGATGGATTAGAGACTTAAAGGTTAGACCTAATACCATAAAAACCCTAGAGGAAAACCTAGGTAGTACCATTCAGGACATAGGCATGGGCAAAGACTTCATGTCTATAACACCAAAAGCAACGGCAGCAAAAGCCAAAATTGACAAATGGGATCTCATTAAACTAAAGAGCTTCTGCACAGCAAAAGAAACTACCATCAGAGTGAACGGGCAACCTACAGAATGGGAGAAAATTTTTGCAATCTACTCATCTGACAAAGGCTGATATCCAGAACCTACAAAGACCTCAAACAAATTTACAAGAAAAAAACAAACAACCCCATCCAAAAGTGGGCAAAGGATATGAACAGACATTTCTCAAAAGAAGACATTCATACAGCCAACAGACACATGAAAAAATGCTCATCATCACTGGCCGTCAGAGAAATGCAAATCAAAACCACACTGAGATACCATCTCACACCAGTTAGAATGGCGATCATTCAAAAGTCAGGAAACAACAGGTGCTGGAGAGGATGTGGAGGAATAGGAACACTTTTACACTGTTGGTGGGATTGTAAACTAGTTCAATCATTATGGAAAACAGTATGGCGATTCCTCAAGGATCTAGAACTAGACGTACCATATGACCCAGCCATCCCATTACTGGGTATATACCCAAAGGATTATAAATCATGCTGCTATAAAGACACATGCACACGTATGTTTATTGTGGCACTATTCACAATAGCAAAGACTTGGAATCAACCCAAATGTCCATCAGTGACAGACTGGATTAAGAAAATGTGGCACATATACACCATGGAATACTATGCAGCCATAAAAAAGGATGAGTTTGTGTCCTTTGTAGGGACATGGATGCAGCTGGAAACCATCATTCTTAGCAAACTATCACAAGAACAGAAAACCAAACACCGCATGTTCTCACTTATAGGTGGGAACTGAACAATGAGATCACTTGGACTTGGAAAGGGGAACATCACACACCGGGGCCTATCATGGGGAGGTGGGAGGGGAGAGGGATTGCATTGGGAGTTATACCTGATGTAAATGACGAGTTGATGGGTGCTGACGAGTTGATGGGTGCAGCACAGCAACAGGGCACAAGTATACATATGTAACAAACCTGCACGTTATGCACATGTACCCTAGAGCTTAAAACCCTGTCTCTACAAAAAATACAAAAATTAGTCCAGCGTGGTGGTGTGCACCTGTGGTCCCAGCTGCCCAGGAGACTGAGGTGGCAGGATCACCTGGGCCCGGGAAGGTCGAGGCTGCAGTGAACTGTAATCATATCACTGCACTCCAACCTGGGTGACAAGAGTGAGACCTTATCTAAAAAAAAATTAAATAAATAAATGATAATATTAATAAACTGAACAATTTCTTGAAAAACACCCCAAAAAAAAAAAAAAAAGAAGCAACCAAGCACATCCCTCCTTCCCACTAGAGGCTTCCAGGCTGAAACAGGTTGATACAGGGGGAGGAGGAGAAGATACGCAACTAAGTCACATTTTGAGATCTGTTTAATAATAATTCTAATTTCATGTTCTCACTTATTTGTGAGATCTAAAAATCAAAACAATTGAACTCATGGAGATAGAGAGTAGAAGCATGGTTACCAGAGGCTGGGAAGGGTAGTGGGGGTTTGAGGCAAAGCTGGAGATGGTTAATGGGTACAAAAAAACAGAAAGAATAAATAAGATCTAGTATTTAATAGCACAACAAGGCGACTATAGTCAGGAATAATTTAACTGTGCATTTTAAAATAACTAAAAGAGTCTAATTGGATTGCTTGTAACACAAAGGATAAATGCTTGAGAGAATGGATACCCCATTTTACATGGTGTGATTATTATTCATTGCATGCCTGAATCAAAACATCTCATGCACCCCATAAATACACACATCTACTATATACCCACAAAATTGAAATAAATAATTTTAAAAAATAAAAAATAAAAATAAAAAATAATCTTCCACTTATTTTTTAGGAAAAGCACATAACTAAATTGTTACAAAAGGATTGACCAAACGATCCTTTGAACGGTTTGAGTCAGCAGTTGTGGCAGGAATGCGGTTGGGGGAAATGGGGAGAAGTGAGTGAAGATAAAAGGAATTGGACAAGTGTTGATGTTGGTGAAATGAATGATGAGTACCTAGAGGTAATCCACTATTGTATGCACTTGGAATTTATCATAAAAATATTTTTGAAAGAACATATTCACTACTGAAAATTCAAACAAGGGGAAAAAATTAAAGACCACTTATCATCCTATAATTTCAAACATTAAAAAGATTTATTATTTTATGAGAAAATTATAGCATTATTATATAAATATGGCATATTAATTTTTAAATAGCATTACACCTGAGCATTTTGCTAAGTTATTGTAATGTATCAAATATATATTTTACTTATTTTTATAAAAGTGAGACATAAAGTAATCCTAAAAGAGATATACTAGAATAATAAGTACTAGAAATATAAAATAATTCTATATAAAATGATTAAATATAAATATGAAAAGAATTATAATTTAATTGCACCAGGAAAAATCATACTTGATTTAAAAAAAACTTGTAAAGTAAAATAGAATTCAAAAAGCTTTAATTGTATTTGTATTTGACACTGTTATACTTAGTTTTTTAGCATGATATAATTATGAAAAATATTGAAAGCAATGTTATTACCTGTGGAAGACATCCGAGTTCTGGAGACATTGGCGACAAATCTGTATAGGTTTGCAGCACCCTCCATTCTTGCTTCCTCAGAAGGAATTCCACTAAGGGGCATAAGGCAGAAAGTGAGACAGAGGTAATTCTCAGAGCAGGAGTGAAGGATTATTAAAAGGCTTTAAAACAGAAAGGAAAAGAAGGGAAGTACAACCTGGAAGAGGGCCAAGTGGGAGACTTGAGAAGCCAAGTGCACAGCTTGACTTCTTGACTTGGGGTTTTATACATTGGCATGCTTCCGGGATCTTGCCTTACTTCTCCTCACTCCTGAGATCTCATTGGGAAGTTGCTGATCAGTTTCAGGTGTTTTCTATTAGAAGCCTGCCTTTCCTTGACACCAGGTATGACCAATTACTACTTTAGAGAAACACTTAACAACCCCTTGAACATCACCAGAGGGTCTCCAAACACATTAGGTGTGTGGAAGAGGGGAGCCCTCTCCTGCCCTGCTCATACTTGACTAGCTTTCTACTGCAACATTATTTCTTGAATATTCTTTAAGTACAAAGTAATAAGAATTCAGATATTTCATGAGTGATTGTTACACAAAATTATATAAATAAAAAAGAAATTAAGCATGTAATATTAAAAAAAAAAAAGTGAAAAGAAGCTTTCTGAGAAACTGCTTTGTGTTCTGTTAATTCATCTCAGAGAGTTGCAGATTTCCCCTCAAGAAGCCTTTCACTAAGACTGTTCTTGTGGAATTTGCAAAGTGATATTTGGAAGCCCATAGTGGGCTATGGTGAAAAAGGAAATATACTAAGATAAAAACCGAAAAGAAGATTTCTGAGAAACTGCTTTGTGTTCTGATAGTTCATCTCACAGAGTTACAGCTTTCCCCTCAAGAAGCCTTTCGATAAGACTGTTCTTGTGGAATTTCAAAGTGATATTTGGAAAGCCATAAAAGGATATGGTGAAAAAGGAAATATCTTTTGTTAAAAACTGGAAAGAAGCTTTCTGAGAAACTGCTTTGTGTTCTGTTAATTCAACTCACAGACTTACAGCTTTCCCCTCAGGAAGGCTTTCGCTAAAGCTGTTCTTGTAAAATTTGCAAAGTGATATTTGGAAGCCCATAGAGGGCTATGGTGTAAAAGGAAATATCCTAAGATAAAAACTGAAAAGAAGCCTTCTAAGAAACTGCATTGTGTTCTGTTAATTCATCTCACACAGATACAGATTTCTCCTCAAGAAGCTTTTGCCTAAGACTGTTCTTCTGGAATTTGTAAAGTGATATTTGGAAGCCCATAGAGGGCTACGGTGAAAAAGGAAATATCTTTTGTTAAAAACTGGAAAGAAGCTTTCTGAGAAACTGCTTTGTGTGCTGTTAATTCATCTCACAGAGTTACAGCTTTCCCCTCAAGAAGCCTTTCGCTAAGACTGTTCTTGTGGAATTTTCAAAGTGATATTTGGAAGCCCATAGCGGGCTATGGTGAAAAAGGAAATATCTTCCGTTAAAAAGTGGAAAGAAGCTTTCTGAGAAACTGCTTTGTGTTCTGTTAATTCATCTCACAGTGTTACAAATTTCTCCTCAAGAAAACTTTAGCTAAGGCTGATGTTGTGGAATTTGAAAAGTGATATTTGGAAGCCCATAGGGGGCTATGGTGAAAAAGGAAGTATCTTCCGTTAAAATCTGGAAAGAAGATTTCTGAGAAGCTACTTTGTGTTCTGTTAATTCATCTCAGAGACTTACAGCTTTCCACTCATGAAGCCTTTCCCTAACACTGTTCTTGTGAAATTTGCAAAGTGATATTTGGAAGCCCACAGAGGGCTATGGTGAAAAAGGAAATATCCTAAGATAAAAACTGAAAAGAAGCTTTCTGAGAAACTGCTTTGTGTTCTCTCAATTTATCTCACAGAGTTACAGCTTTCCGCTCAAGAAGACTTTCGCGATGGCGGTTCCTGGGGAATTTGAAAAGTGACATTTGGAAACCCATGGAGGGCTACGGTGAAAAAGGAAATATCTTCAGTTAAAAACTGGAAAGAAGCTTTCTGAGAAACTGCTTTGTGTTCTGTTAATTCATCTCACAGAGTTACAGCTTTCCCCTCAAGAAGCCTTTCGCTAAGAGTGTTCTTGTGGAATTTGCAAAGGGATATTTGGAAGACCTTAGAAGGCTATGGTGAAAAAAGAAATATCCTAAGATAAAAACTGAAAAGAAGCTTTCTGAGAAACTGATTTGTGTTCTGTTAATTCATCTCAGAGAGGTACAGATTTCCCCTCAAGAAGTCTTTCTCTAAGACTGATCCTGTGAAAATTGCAAAGTGATGTTTGGAAGCTCATAGGGGCTATGGTGAAAAAGGAAATATACTAAGATAAAAACCGAAAGGAAACTTTCTGAGAAACTGCTTAGTGTTCTGCTAGTTCATCTCACAGAGTTACAGCTTTCCCCTCAGGAAGCCGTTCACTAAGACTGTTCTTGTGAAATTTGGAAAGTAATATTTGGAAGCCCATAGAGGGCTAGGGTGAAAAAGAAAATATCTTCCATTAAAAACTGTAAGGAATCTTTCTGAGAAACTGCCTTGTGTTGTGTTAATTCATGTCACAGAGTTACAGCTTTCCACTCAAGAAGCCTTTCCGTAAGACTGTTCTTGTGGAATTTGCAAAGAGATATTTGGAAGCTCATAGAGAGCTATGGTGAAAAAGGAAATATCTTCCTTAAAAAGCTGGAAAGAAACTTTCTGAGAGACAGCTTTGTGTTCCATTAATTAATCTCACAGAGTTACGGCTTTTCCCTCAAGAAGCCTTTCACTAAGACTGTTCTTGTGGAATTTGCAAAGTGATATTTGGGAGCCCATAAAGGGCCATGGTGAAAAAGGAAATATCTTCAGTTAAAAACTGGAAAGAAGCTTTCTGAGAGACTGCTTTGTATTCTCTTAATTCATCTCACACAATTACACCTTTCCCCTCAAGAAGCCTTTCGGTAAAACTGCTCTTGTGGAATTTTCAGAGTGATATTTGGAAGCCCTTAGAGGACTCTGGTGAAAAAGGAAATATCTTCCGTTAAAAACTGGAAAGAAGCTTTCTGAGAAACTGCTTTGTATTCTGTTAATTCATCTCACGGAGTTACATCTTTCCCCTCAAGAAGCCTTTCGCTAAGACGGTTTTTGTGGAATTTGCAAAGTGATATTTCGAAAACCGTAGAGGTCTATGGTGAAAATGGAAATATCCTAAGATAAAAACCGAAAAGAAGCTTTCTCAGAAACTGTTTTGTGTTCTGTTAATTCATCTCACAGTGTTACAAATTTCTCCTCAAGAAACCTTTACCTAAGGCTGATCTTGTGGAATTTGAAAAGTGATATTTGAAGCCCATAGGGGGCTTTGGTGAAAAAAGAAGTATCTTCCATTAAAATCTGGAAAGGAGATTTCTGAGAAACTACTTTGTGTTCTGTTAATTCATCTCAGAGACTTACAGCGTTCCCCTCATGAAGCCTTTCCCTAAGACTGTTCTTGTGGAATTTGCAAAGTGATAAGTGTAAGCCCACAGAGGGCTCTGGTGAAAAAGGAGATATCCTGAGATAAAAACTGAAAAGAAGCTTTCTGAGAAACTGCTTTGTGTTCTGTCAATTTATCTCACAGAGTTACAGATTTCCACTAAAGAAGCCTTTCCCTAAGACTGTTCTTGTGGAATTTGCAAAGTGATATTTGGAAGCCTATAGAGGGCTATGGTGAAAAAGGAAATATCTTCCTTAAATAGCTGGAAAGAAGCTTTCTGAGAGACAGCTTTGTGTTCCATTAATTCATCTCACAGAGTTACAACTTTCCCCTCAAGAAGCCTTTCGCTAAGACTGTTCTTGTGGAATTTGCAAAGTGACATTTGGAAGCCCATAAAGGGCCATGGTGAAAAAGGAAATATCTTCAGTTAAAAACTGGAAAGAAGCTTTCTGAGAGACTGCTTTGTATTCTCTTAATTCATCTCACACAATTACAGCTTTCCCCTCAAGAAGCCTTTCGGCTAAGACTGCTCTTTTGGAATTTGAAGAGTGATATTTGGAAGCCCATGGAGGGCAATGTTGAAAAAGGAAATATCTTCCGTTAAAAACTGGCAAGAAGCTTTCTGAGAAACTGCTTTGTGTTCTGTTAATTCATCTCACAGAGTTACACCTTTATCTTCAAGAATCCTTTCGCTAAGGCTTTTCTTGTAGAATTTGGAAAGTGATATTTGGAAGCCCTTAGAAAGCTATGGAGATAGAGGAAATATCTTCCGTTAAAAACTGGAAAGAAGCTTTCTGAGAAACTGCTTTGTGTTCTGTCAATTTATCTCACAGAGTTACAGATTTCCACTAAAGAAGCCTTTACCTAAGACTGTTCTTGTGGAATTTGCAAAGTGATATTTGGAAGCCCAAAGAGGGCTATGGTGAAAACGGAAATATCCTAAGATAGAAACTGAAAACAAACTTTCTGAGAAACTGCTTTGTGTTCTGTTAATTCATCACACAGAGTTACAGCTTTCCCTTCAAGAAGCCTTTCGCTAAGACGGTTCTTGTGGAATTTGCAAAGTGATATTTCGAAGACCATAAAGGGCTATGATGAAAATGGAAATATCCTAAGATAAAAACCGAAAAGAAGCTTTCTGAGAAACTTCCTTGTGTTCTGTTAATTCATCTCACAGTGTTACAAATTTCTCCTCAAGAAACCTTTAGCTAAGGCTGATCTTGTGGATTTTGAAAAGTGATATTTGGAAGCCCAGAGGAGGCTATTGTAAAAAAGGAAGTATCTTCCGTTAAAATCTGGAAAGAAGATTTCTGAGAGACTGCTTTGTGTTCTGTTAATTCATCTCACATAGATACAGCTTTCCCCTCAAGAAACCGTTCACTGAGACTGTTCTTGGGGAATTTGCAAAGTGATATTGGAAGACCATAGATGGTTATGGGGAAAAAGGAAATATCCTAAGACAAAAACCGAAAAGAAGCTTTCTCAGAAACTGCATTGTGTTCTCTTAATACATCTCACAGAGTTATGAGGTTCCCCTCAAGAAGCCTATAAGTAAGACTGTTCCTGTGGAATTTTCAAAGCCATATTTGGAAGCCCATAGAGGGCTATGGCGAAAAAGGAAATATCTTCCGTTAAAAACTGGAAAGAAGCTTTCTGAGAAACTGCTTTGTGTTCTGTTAATTCATGTCACAGAGCTACAGCTTTTTCCTCAAGAAGTCTTTCGCTAAGACTGTTTTTGTGGAATTTGCAAAGTGATATTTGGAAGCCCATAGTGGGTTATCGTGAAATATGAAACATCTTCAGTTAAAAACTGGAATAAAGCTTTCTAAGAGACAGCTTTGTCTTCTGTTAATTCATCTCACAGAGTTACAGCTTTGCCCTCAAGAAGCCTTTCGCTAAGACTGTTCTTGTGGAATTTGCCAAGCGATATTTGGAAGCCCATAGAGGGCTATGGTGCAAAATGAAATATCCTAAGATAAAAACTGAAAAGAAGCCTTCTAAGAAACTGCATTGTGTTCTGTTAATTCATCTCACAGAGTTACAGCTTTCTCCTCAAGGAGCTTTTCGCTAAGACTGTTCTTCTGGAATTTGCAAAGTGATATTTGGAAGCCCAAAGAGGGCTATGGTGAAAAAGGAAATATCCTAAGATAGAAACTGAAAAGAAACTTTCTGAGAAACTGCTTTGTGTTCTGTTAATTCATCTCACAGTGTTACAAATTTCTCCTCAAGAAGCCTTTCGCTAAGGCTGTTCTTGTGGTGTTTGGAAAGTGATATTTGAAAGCCCATAGAGGTCTATGGTGAAAATGGAAATATCTTCCGTTAAAAACGGGAAAGAAGGTTTCTGAGAAACTGCTTTATGTTCTGTTAATTCATCTCAAAGAGTTTTTGTGTTCCCATGAAGAAGCCTTTCGCTGAGACTATTCTTGTGGAATATGCAAAGTGATATTAGGAATCCTATAGCGGGCTATGGTGAAAAACTAAATATCTTCCCTTAAAAACTGGAAGGAAGCTTTCTTTGAATCTACTTTGTGTTCTGTTAATTCATCTCACAGACTTACAGCTTTCCACACAAGAAGCCTTTCGCTAAGACTGTTCTTGTGGAATTGGCAAAGTGATATTTGGAAGCCCATAGAGGGCTATGGTGAAAAAGGTAATATCTTCCGTTAAAATCTGGAAAGAAACTTTCTGAGAAACTAGTTTCTGTTCTGTTAATTCATCTCTCAGAGTTACTGCTTTCCCCTCAAGAAGCGTTTTGCTAGGACTGTTCTTGTGGAATTTGCAAAGTGATATTTGGAAGCCCATAGAGGGCTATGGTGAAGAAGGAAATATCTTCCGTTAAAAACTGGAAAGAAGCTTTCTGAGAAACTGCTTTGTGTTCTTTTAATTCATCTCACAGATTTACAGCTTTCCAGTCCAGAAGCCTTTCGCTAAGACTGTTCTTGTGGAATTATCAAAGTGATATTTGGAAGCCCATAGAGGGCTTCAGTGAAAAAGGAAATATCCTAAGTTAAAAACTGAAAAGAAGCTTTCTGAGAAACTGCTTTGTGCTCTGTTAATGCTTGTCACAGAGCTACAGCTTTCCCTTCAAGAAGCCTTTCGCTAAGGCTGTTTTTGTGGAATTGGCAAAGTGATATTTTGAAGCCCATAGAGGGCTATGTTGAAAATGGAAATATCTTCTGTTAAAAACTGGAAAGAAGCTTTCTGAGAAACTGCTTTGTGTTCCGTTAATTCATCTCACAGAGTAACAGATTTCTCCTCAAGAAGCCTTTCGCTACGACTGTCCTTGTGGAATTTTCAAAGTGATATTTGGAAGCCCATAGAGGGCTATGGTGAAAAAGGAAATATCTTCCTTTAAAAACTGGAAAGAAGCTTTCGGAGAAACTGCTTTGTGTTCTGTTAATTGATCTCACAGAGCTACAGCTTTCCCCTCAAGAAGCCTTTTGCTAAGACTGTATTTATGGAATTTGCAAAGAGATATTTGGAAGCCCTTGGAGGGCTATGGGGAAAAAGGAAATATCTTTCGTAAAAAACTGGAAAGAAGCTTTCTGAGAAACTGCTTTGTGTTCTGTTAATTCCTCTCACAGAGTTAAGCTTTCCCTTCTAGAAGCCTTTCGCAAAGACTGTTCTTGTGGAATTTGCAAAGTGATATTTGAAGCCCACAGAAGGCTATGGCGAAAAGGAAATATCTTCCTTTAGAAACTGTAAAGAAGCTTACTGAGAAACATTTCTGTGTTCTCTTAATTCTACTCACAGAGTTACAGCTTTCCCCTCATGAAGTCGCGTGGTAAGGCTGTTCTTGTGGAATTTGCAAAGTGATATTTGGAAGACCTTAGAGGACTATGGTGAAAAAGGAAATATCCTAAGATAAAAACTTAAATGAAGCATTCTGAGAAACTGCTTTGTGCTCTGTTAATTCATCTCACAGTGTTACAGCTTTCCCCTCCAGAAGCCTTTCACTAAGGCTTTTGTTGTGAAATTTGCAAAGTGATATGTGGAAGCCCCTAGAGGGCTATGGTGAAAAAGAAATATCTTCCGTTAAAAACTGGAAAGAAGCTTTCTGAGAAACTACTTTGAGTTCTGTTAATTCATCTCATAGAGTTACAGCTTTGCCTTCAAGAAGCCTTTCGCTAAGGCTGTTCTTGTGGAATTTGGAAAATGATACTTGGAAGCCCATAGAGGGCTATGGTAAAAAATAAAATATCTTCAGTTAAAAACAGGAGAGAAGCTGTCTGAGAAACTGCTTTGTGTTATGTTAATTCATCTCACAGAGTTACAGCTCTCCCCTCAAGAAGCTTATCGCTAAGGCTGTTCTTGTGGAATTTGCAAAGTGATATTCGGAAGCCCTTAAAGTGCTATGGTGAAAAAGGAATTATCTTCAGTTAAAAACTGGAAAGAAGCTTTCTGAGAAACTGCTTTGTGTTCTGTTAATTCATCTCACAGAATTACAGCTTTCCCATCAAAAGCCTTTCGCTAAGACTGTTTTTGTGGAATTTGCAAAGTGATATTTGTAAGCCCTTAGAGGGCGATGGTGAAAAAGGAAATATCTTCCGTTAAAAACTGCAAAGAAGCCTTCTGAGAAACTGCTTTGTTTTCTGTTAATTCATCTCATAGTGTTACAGCTTTCCCCTCAAGAAGACTTTTCCTAAGACTGTAATTGTGGAATTTGCAAAGTGCTATTTGGAAGCCCATAGAGGGCTAAGGCGAAAAAGGAAATATCTTCCGTTAAAAACGGGAAAGAAGCTTTTTGAGAAACTACTTTGTGTTCTGTGAATTCATCTCGCAGAGTTACAGATTTTCCCTCAAGGAGCCTTTCGCTAAGACTGTTCTTGTGGAATTGGCAAAGTGATATTTGGAAGCCCATAGAGGGCTATGGAATAAAAGGATATATTTTCCGTTAAGAAATGGAAAGAAACTTTCAGAGAAACTGGTTTGTGTTCTGTTAATTCATCTCACAGAGTTACTGCTTTCCCCTCAAGAAGCCTTTCGCTAAGACTGTTCTTGTGGGATTTGCAAAGTTATATTTGGAAACCCCTAGAAGGCTATGGTGAAAAAGGAAATATCTTCCGTTAAAAACTGGAAAGAAGCTTTCTGAGAAACTGCTTTGTGTTCTCTTAATTTATCTCATAGATTTACAGCTATCCCCTCAAGAAGCCTTTTGCTAAGACTGTTCTTGTGGAATTTGCAAAGTTATATTTGTAAGCCCAAAGAGTGCTACTTTGAAAAAGGAAATACCTTCCGTTAAAAACGGGAAAGAAGCTTTCTGAGAAACTACTTTGTGTTCTGTTAATTCATCTCGCAGAGTTACAGATTTCCCCTCAATAAGCCTTTCGCTAAGACTCTTCTTCTGGAATTGGCAAAGTGATATTTGGAAGCCCATAGAGGGCTATGGTGTAAAACGAAATATCTTCCGTTAAAAACTGGAAAGAAACTTTCTGAGAAACAGTTTCGTGTTCTGTTAATTCATGTCACAGAGTTACAGCTTTCCCCTCACGAAGCCTTTCGCTAAGATTCTTCTTGTGGAATTTGCAAAGTGATATTTGGAATCCCATAGAGGGCGATGGTGAGAAAGGAAATATCTTCAGGTAAAAACTGGAGAGAAGCTGTCTGAGAAAGTGCTTTGTGTTCTGTTCATTCATCTCACAGAGGTACAGGTTTCCCCTCAAGAAGCCTTTCGCTAAGACTGTTCATGTGGAATTTGGAAAGTGATATTTGGAAGCCCATAGAGGGCTATTTTGAAAAAGGAAATATCTTAAGTTAAAAACTGGAAAGAAGCTGTCTGAGAAACTGCTTTGTGTTCTGTTAATTCATCTCACAGAGTTACAGCTTTCCCCTCAAGAAGCCTTTCGCTTCGACTGTTTTTGTACAATTTGCAAAGTGATATTTGTAAGCCCATAGAGGGCTATGGTGAAAAAGGAAATATCTTCCGTTAAAAACGGGAAAAAACTTTCAGAGAAACTGCTTTGTGTTCTGTTAATTCTTCTCACAGAGTTACAGATTTCCCCTCAAGAAACCTTTTGCTAAGACTGTTCTTGTGGAATTGGCAAAGTGATATTTGGAAGCCCATAGAGGGCTGTGGTGTAAAAGGAAACAGCCTCCGTTAAAAACTGGAAAGAAATTTTCTGAGAAAGTGCTTTGTGTTCTGTGAATTCATCTCACAGAGTTACAGCTTTCCTTAAAGAAGCCTTTCGCTAAGGTTGTTCTTGCGGAACTTGCAAAGTGATATTTGAAAGCCCATAGAGGGCTATGGTGAAAAAGGAAATATCTTCAGTTAAAAACTGGAAAGAAGCTGTCTGAGAAAGTTCTTTGTGTTCTGTTAATTCATCTCACGGAATTACTGCTTTTCCCTCATGAAACCTTTTGGTAGAACTGTTTTGTGGAATTTGCAAGGTGATATTTGGAAGCACATAGTGGGCTATGGTGAAAAAGGAAATATCCTAAGATAAAAACTGAAAAGAAGCATTCTGAGAAACTGCTTTGTGCTCTGTTAATTCATCTCACAGAGTTACAGCATATCTTTCAAGAAGCCGTTCGGTAAGGCTGTTCTTGTGGAATTGACAAAGTTGTGTTGCTGAACCCCTAGAGGGCTATGGTGAAAAAGGAAATATTTTCCGTTAAATACTGGGAAGAAGCTTTCTGAGGAAACTGCTTTGTTTTCTCTTAATTCATCTCACAGTGTTACAGCTTTCCCCTCAAGAAGACTTTCCCTAAGACTGTTCTTCTGGAATTTGCAAAGTGATATTTGGGACCACACAGAGGGCTGTAGTGAAAAAGGAAAAATCTTCCGTTAAAAAATGGAAAGAAGCTTTCTGAGAAATTGCTTTGTTTTCTGTTAATTCATCTCACAGAGTTACAGCTTTCCCCTCAAGAAGCCTTTCGCTAAGGCTGTTCTTGTGGAATTTGCAAAGTGATATTTGGTAGCCCATAGAGGGCTACGGTGAAAAAGAAAATATCTTCAGTTAAAAACAGGAAAGAAGCTGTCTGAGAAACTGCTTTGTGTTCTGTTATTTCGTCTCACAGAGTTACAGCTTTCCCCTCAAGAAGCCTTTCACTAAGGCTGTTCTTGTGGAATTTGCAAAGTGATTTTCGGAAGCCCATAGAGGGCTATGGTGAAAAAGGAAATATCTTCCATTAAAAACGGGAAAGAAGTTCTCTGAGTTACAGCTTTACCTTCAAGAAGCCTTTCGCTAAGGCTGTTCTTGTGGAATTTGAAAAGTGATATTTGGAAACCCATAGAGGTCTTTGGTGAAAAAGGAAATATCTTCACTTAAAAACTGGAAAGAAGCTGCCTGAGAAACTGCTTTGTGTTGTTTTAATTCATCTCAAAGAGTTACAGCTTTCCCCTCAAGAAGAGTTTTACTAAGACTGTTCTTGTGGAATTGGAAAAGTGATATTTGGAAGTCCATAGAGGAGTATGGCGAAACAGGAAATATTTTCCGTTCAAAACCGGAAAGAAGCTTTCTGAGAAACTACTTTGTGTTCTGTTAATTCATCTAACAGAGTTACAGATTTCCTCTCAAGAAGCCTTTCGCTAAGACTGTTCTTGTGGAATTGGCAAAGTGATATTTGGAAGCCCATAGAGGGCTACGGTGTAAAAGTAAATATCTTCCGTTAAATACTGGAAAGAAAGTTTCTGAGAAACTATTTTGTGTTCTGTTAATTCATCTCACAGAGTTACTGCTTTCCCCTCAAGAAGCCTTTCGCTAAGACTGTTCTTGTGGAATTTGCAAACTGATATTTGGAAGCCCGTACAGGTCTATGATGAAAAAGGAAATATCTTCAGTTAAAAGCTGGAAAGAAGCTTTCTGAGAAACTGCTTTGTGTTCTGTTAATTCATCTCACAGAGTTACTGCTTTACCATCAAGAACCCTTTCGCTAAGACTGTTCTTGTGACTTTAGCAAAGTGATATTTGGAAGCCCATAGAGGGTTTTGGTGAAAAAGGAAATATCTTCCGTTAAAAACTGGAAAGATGCTTTCTGAGAAACTGCTTTGTTTTCTGTTAATTCATCTCACAGAGTTACTGCTTTCCCCTCAAGAAGCCTTTCGCTAAGACTGTTCTTCTGGAATTTGCAAAGTGATATTTGGAAGCCCATAGTGGGCTATGGCGAAAAAGGAAATATCTTCCGCTTAAAACTGGAAAGAAGCTTTCTGAGAAACTGCTCTGTGTACTGTTAATTCATCTCATAGAGTTACTGTTTTCCAGGAAGAAGCCTTTTGCTAAGACTGTTCTTGTGGATTTTGCAAAGTGATATATGGAAGACCATACAGGGCTATGGTGAAAAAGGAAATATCCTCCGTAAAAAACTGGAAAGAAGCTTCCTGAGAAACTGTTTTGTGTTCGGTTAATTCTTCTCACAGGGTTACAGCTTTCCCATCAAAAGCCTTTCGCTATGATTGCTCTTGTGGAATTTGCAAAGTGATGTTTGGAAGCCCTTAGAGGGCTATGTTAAAAAAGGAAATATCTTCCGTTAAAAACTGGAAAGAAGCTTTCTGAGAAACTCTTGTGTTCTGTTAATTCATCTCACAGAGTTACACCTTTCCCCTCAAGAAGCCTTTCGCTAACACTGTTCTTGTGGAATTTGCAAAGTGATATTTGGAAGCAAATAGAGGGCTATGGTGAAAAAGGAAATATCTTCCATTAAATACTGGAAAGAAGCTTTCAGAGAAACTGCTTTGTGTTCTGTTAATACATCTCACCAAGTTACAGCTTTCCCCCAAGAAGCTGTTGGATAAGACTGTTCTATTGGAATCTGCAAAGTGATATTTGGAAGCCCATAGAGAGCTATGGTGAAAAAGGAAATATCTTCCGTTAAAAACTGGAAAGAAGTTTTCTTAGAAATTGCTTTGTGTTCTGTTAATTCATCTCACAGAGTTACAGCTTTCCCCTACAGAAACCTTTTCCTAAGACTGTTCTTCTAGAATTTGCAAAGTGATATTTGGAAGCCCATAGATGGCTATCGTGAAAAAGGAAATATCGTCCGTTAAAAACTGGAAAGAAGCTTTCTGAGAAACTGCTTTGTGTTCTGTTAATTAATCTCACGGAGCTACAGCTTTCCCCTCCAGAAGCCTTTCGCTAAGACTGTTCTTGTGGAATTTGCAAAGTGATATTTGGAAGCAAATAGAAGGCTATGGTGAAAAAGGAAATATCTTCCGTTAAAAACTGGAAAGAAGCTTTCTGAGAAACTGCTTTGTGTTCTATTAAATCATCTCACCGAATTACAGCTTTTTCCTCAAGAAGCCTTTTGATAAGACTGTTCTTGTGGAATTTGGAAAGTGATATTTGGAAGCCCATAGAGGGTTATTGTGAAAAAGGAAATAGCTTCCGTGAAAAACTGGAAAGAAGCTTTCTGAGAGACTGCTTTGTGTTCTATTATATAATCTCACAGAGTTACACGTTTCCCCTCAAGAAGCCTTTCGCTAAGGCTGTTCTTGTGGAATTGGCAAAGTGATATTTGGAAGCCCATAGAGTGACTATGGTGAAAAATAAATATCTTCAGTTAAAAAATGGAAAGAAGCTTTCTGACAAAATGCTTTGTTTTCTGTTAATTCATCTCACAGAGTTACAGCTTTCCCTACAAGAAGCCTTCCGCAAAGACTGTTCTTGTGGAATTTTCAAAGAAATATTTTGAAGACCCTAGACGGCTATGGTGAAAAAGGAAATATCTTCCGTTAAAAATTGGAAAGAAGCTTTCTGAGAAACTGCTTTGTGTCCTGTTAATTCATCTCACAGACTTACAGCTTTCCCTTCAAGAAGCCTTTCGCTAAGGCTGTTCTTCTGGAATTGGCAAAGTGATATTTGGAAGCAAATAGAGGGCTATGGTGAAAAAGGAAATAACTTCCATAAAAAACAGGAAAGAAGCTTTCTGAGAAACTGCTTTGTGTTCTGTTAATTCATCTCACAGAGTTACAGCTTTCCCTTCAAAAAGCCTTTCGCTAAGACTGTTTTTGTGGAATTTGCAAAGTGCTATTTAGAAGTCCATAGAGGGCTACGGTGAAAAAGGAAACATCCTACGTTAAAAACTGAAAAGAAACATTCGGAGAAACTGCTTTGTGTTCTGTTTATTCATCTCACAGAGTTACATCTTTCCCTTTAAAAAGCGTTTATCTAAGGCTCTTCTTGTGGAATTTGCAAAGTGATATTTGGAAGCCCATAGAGGGCTCTGGTGAAAAAGGAGTATCTTCCGGAAAGACTGGAAGGAAGCTTTCTGAGAAACTGCTTTGTATTCTGTTAACTCATCTCACAGAGTTATAGGTTTCCCTTCAAGAAGCCTTTCGCTAAGGCTGTTCTTTTGGAATTTGGTAACTGATATTTGGAATCCCATAGAGGGCTATGGTAAAAAGGAAATTACCTAAGATAAAAACTGTAAAGAACCTTTCTGAGAAACTGTTTTGCGTTCTGTTAATTCATCTCACAGAGTTACAGCTTTCTTCTCAAGAAACCTTTCTCTAAGACTGTTCTTGTGGAATTTGCAAAGTGATATTTGGAAGCCGATATAGGGCTGTGGTGAAAAACGAAATAGCTTAAGGTAAAATCTGAAGAGAAGCTTTCTGAGAAAGTACTTTGTGTTCTGTTAATTCAACTCACAGAATTACAGCTTTCCCCTCAAGAAGCCTTACGCTAAGGCTCTTTTTGTGGAATTTGCAAAGTGATATTGGAAGCCCATGCAGGGCTGTGGTGAAGAAGGAATTATCTTCAGTTAAAAACTGGAAAGAAGCTTTCTCAGAAACTACTTTGTGTTCTGTTAATTCATCTCAAAGTGTTACAGCTTTCCCCTGAAGAAGCCTTTCCCTAAGACTGTTCTTGTGGAATATGCAAAGTGATATTTGGAAGAACATAGAAGGCTATGGTGAAAATAGAAATATCCTAAGACGAAAATCGAAAAAAAGCTTTCAGAAAACTTCTTTGTGTTCTGTTAGTTCACCTCACAGAGTTACAGCTTTCCCTTCCAGAAGTCGTTCACTAAGACTGTTTTTGTGAAATTTGAAAAGTGATATTTGGAAGCCGATAGATTGCTATGGAATAAAAGGAAATATCTTCCGTTAAAATCTGGAGAGAAGCTTTCTGAGAAACTGCCGTGTGTTCTGTTAATACATCTCACCACGTTACAGCTTTACCCAAAAGAAATCTTTGGCTAAGACTGTTCTTGTGGGATTTGGAAAGTGATATTTGGAAGCCCACAGGGGGCTTTGGTGAAAAATTAAATATCTTCAGTTAAAAACTGACAAGAAGCTTTCTGAGAAACTGCTTTGTGTTCTGTTAATTCATCTCACATAGGTTACAGCTTTCCCCTCAAGAAGCCTTTCGCTAAGACTTTTCCTGTGGAATATGCAAAGTGATATTTGGAAGCCCATAGAGGGCTATGGTTAAAAAGAAAATATCTTCAGTTAAAAACTGGAAAGAAGCTTTCTGAGAAACTGCTTTGTGTTCTGTTAATTCATCTCACAGAGTTACAGCTTTTCCCTCAAGAAGCCTTTCACTAAGTCTGTTCTTGTGGGATTTGAAAAGTGATATTTGTAAGCCCATAGAGGGCTATGGTGAAAAAGGAAATCTCTTCAGTTAAAATTTGGAAAGAAGCTTTCTGAGAAACTGCTTTGTGTTCTGTTAATTCATCCCACAGAGTTACAGCTTTCCCCTCAAGAAGCCTTTCGCTAAGACTGTTATTGTGGAATTTGCAAAGTGATATTTGGAAGCCCATAGAGGGCTACGGTGAGAAAGGATATATCCTAAGATAAAAACTGAAAAGAAGCTTTCTCAGAAACTGCTTAGTGTTCTGTTAATACATCTTACAGAGTTACAGCTTTCCCCTCAAGAAGCCTTTCGCTAAGAATGTTCTTGTGGATTTTGCAAAGTGAAATTTGAAGCCCATAGACGGGTACGGTGAAAAATTAATATCTTCCATTATATCAGAAAAGAAGCTTTATGAGAAACTGATTTGTGTTCTGTTAATTCATGTCACAGAGTTACAGCTTTCCCCTGAAGAAGGCGTTCACTAAGACTGTTCTTGTGGAATTTCCAAGGTGATATTTGGAAGCCCCTAGAGGGCTATGGTGAAAAAGAAAATAGCCTAAGATAAAAACTGAAAAGAAGCTTTCTGAGAAACTGACTTGTGATCTGTTAATTCAACTCACAGAGTTACAGCTTTCCCCTCAATAAGCCTTTCACTAAAGCTGTTGTTGTGAAATTCGCAAAGTAATATTTGGAATCCCTAGAGGGCTATGGTGAAAAACGAAATATCTTCAGTTAAAATCTGAAAGGAAGCCTTCTGAGAAACTGATTTGTGTTCTGTTAATTCATCTCAAACAGTTACAGCTTTCCCCTCAAGAAGCCTTTCGCTAATACTGTTCTTGTGGAATTTGCAAAGTGATATTTGGAAGCCCTTAGAGGGCTGTGGTGAAAATGGAAATATCCTATGATAAAAACAGAAAAGAAGCTTTCTGAGAAACTGCTCTGTGTTCTGTTAGTTCATCTCACAGAGTTACAGCTGTCCCCTCAGGAAGTCGTTCACTAAGACTGTTCTTATGAAATTTGCAAAGTGATATTTGGAAGCCCATAGAGGGCTATGGTGAAAATGGAAATAACTTCCGTTTAAAACTGGAAAGAAGCTTTCTGAGAAACTGCCGTGTGTTCTGTTAATACGTCGGACAGAATTACAACTTTTCCCAAAGGAAACATTTCGCTAAGACAGTTCTTGTGGGATTTGCAAAGTGATATTTGAAAGTGCATAGAGCGCTACGTTGAGAAAGGAAATATCTTCAGTTAAAAACTGGAAAGAAGCTTTCTGTGAAACTGCTTTGTGTTCTGTTAATTCATCTCACAGAGTTACAGCTTTTCCCTCAAGAAGCCTGTCGATAAGACTGTTCTTGTGGAATTTACAAATTGATATTTGTAAGCCCATAGGTGTTCATGGTGGAAAACGAAATATCTTCTGTTAAAAACTGGAAAGAAGCTTTCTGAGAAACTGCTTTGTGTTCTGTTAATTCACCTCACAGAGTTACAGCTTTCCCCTCAAGAAGCCTTTCGCTAAGATTGTTCTTGTGGAATTTGAAAAGTGATATTTGGAAGTCCATAGAAGGCTTTGGTGAAAAAGGAAATATCTTCCGTTAAAAACTGGAAAGAGGCTTTCTGAGAAACTGCTTTGTGTTCTGTTAATTCATCTCAAAGAGTTACAGCTTTCCCCTCAAGAAGCCTTTCGCTAAGACTGTTCTGTTGGAATTTGCAAAGTGATATTTGGAAGCCCTTAGAGGGTTATGGTGAAAATGGAAATATCCTAAGATGAAAACTGAAATCAAGCTTTCTGTGAAACTGCTATGTGTTCTGTTGGCTCATCTCACAGAGTTACAGGTTTCCCCTCAAGAAGTCTTTCGCTAAGACTGTTCTTGTGAAATTTGCAAAGGGATATTTGGAATCCCATGGAGGGCTATGGTGAAAAAGGAAATATCTTCCGTTGAAAACTAGAAAGAAGCTTTGTGAGAAACTGCTTTGTGTTCTGTTAATTCATCTCACAGAGTTACATCTTTCCCTTCAAGAAGCCTTTCGCTAAGGCTGTTCTTGTGGAATTGGCAAAGGGATATTTGGAAGCCGGTGCAGGGCTGTTGTGAAAAAGGAAATATCCTAAGATAAAAACTACAAAGAAGCTTTCTGAGAAACTGCTTTGTATTTTGAAAATTCAACTCACAGAATTACAGCTTTACCCTCAAGAAGCCTTTCGCTAAGACTGTTCTTGTGGAATTTGCAAAGTGATATTTGGAAGCCCATACAGGGCTATGGTGAAAAAGGAAATATCTTCCGTTCAAAACTGGAAAGAAGCTTTCTGAGAAACTGCTCTGTGTTCTGTTAATTCATCTCACAGAGTTACATCTTTCCCTTCAAGAAGCCTTTCGCTAAGGCTGTTCTTGTGGAATTGGCAAAGGGATATTTGGAAGCCCATAGAGAGCAATGGTGAAAAAGGAAATAACTTCAGTTAACAACTTAAAAGAAGCTTTCTGAGAAACTGCTTTGTGTTCTGTTAATTCATCACACAGGGTTACAACTTTTCCTCAAGAGCCCTTTGGCAAAGACTGTTCTTGTGGAATTTGCAAAGTGATATTTGGAAGTCCATAGAGGGCTATGTTGAAAATGGAAATATCCTAAGATAAAAACCGAAAAAAAGCTTTCTGAGAAACTGCTTTGTGTTCTGTTAATTCCTCTGACAGAGTTACAGCTTTCTCCTCAAGAATTCGTTCACTCAGACTATTCTTGTGAAATTTGCAAAGTGATATTTGGAAGCCCATAGAGGGCAATGGTGAAAAAGGAAATATCTTCCGTTAAAAACTGGAAAGAAACATTCTGAGAAACTGCCGGGTGTACTGTAAATATATCTCACGGAGATACAGCTTTCCCCTCAAGAGGCCTTTCGCTACGACAGGTCTGTGGGATTTGAAACGTAATATTTGGAAGCCCATAAAGGTCTATGGTGAAAAAGAAATATCTACAGTTAAAAACTGGAAAGAAGCTTTCTGAGGAACTCCTTTGTGTTCTGTTAATTCATCTCACAGAGTTACAGCTTACCCCTCAAGAAGCCTTTCGCTAAGACTATTCTTGTGGAATTTGCAAAGTGATATTTGGAAGCCCATAGAGGGATATGGTGAAAAAGGTAATATCTTCAGTTAAAAACTGGAAAGAGGCTTTCTGAGAAACTGCTTTGTGTTTTGTTAATTCATCTCAAAAAGTTACAGCTTTCCCCTATAGAAGCCTTTCGCTAAGACTGTTCTTGTGGAATCTGCAGCGTGATCTTTGGAAGCTCATTCATGTCAGAGAGTTACAGCTTTCCCCTCAAGTGAACTTTAGCTAAGGCTGTTGTTGTGGAAATTGAAAATTGATATTTTGGAGCCCATAGAAGGCTACGGTGAAAAAGGAAATATCTTCAGTTAAAAACTGAAAAGAAGCTTTCTGAGGAACTGCTTTGTGTTCTGTTAATTCATCTCAATGATTTATAGCTTTACCCTCAAGAAGCCTTTCGCTAAGACTGTTCTTGTGGAATTTCAAAGTGATATTTGGAGCCCCATAGAGGGCTACGGTGAAAAAGGAAATAACTTCCATTAAAAAATGGAAAGAAGCTTTCTGAGAAACTGCTTTGTGTTCTGTTAATTCATCTCCCAGAATTACAGCCTTCCCCTCCAGAGGACTTTCACTAAGACTGTTCTTGTGGAATTTTCAAAGTAATATTTGTAAGCCTATAGATGTCTAGTGTGGCAAAGGAAATATCCTAAGATAAAAATAGAAAAGAAACCTTCTGAGAAACTGTTTGTGTTCTGTTAATTCATCTGACAGAGTTACAGGTTTCCCCTCAAGAAGCCTTTCGCAAAGACTGTTCTTGTGGAATTTGCAAAGTGATATTTGGAAGCCCATAGAGGGCTTTGGTGAAAAAGGAAATATCTTCCGTTAAAAACTGGAAACAAGCTTTCTGGGAAACTGCTTTGTGTTCTGTTAATTCATCTCACAGAGTTACAGCTTTCCCCTCAAGAAGCCTTTCGCTAAGACTGGCTTGTTGAATTTGCAAAGTGATATTTGAAAGCCCATGGATGTCTATGGTGAAAAAGGAAATATCCTGAGATATAAACTGAAAAGAATCTTTCTGAGAAACTTCTATGTGTTCTGTTAATTCATTTCACAGACGTACAGCTTTCCCCTCAAGAAGCCTTTTGCTAAGCCTGTTCTTGTGGAATTTGCTAAGTGATATTTGGAAACCCATAGAGGGCTATGCTGAAAAAGGTAATATCTTCCGTTAAAAAACTGGAAAGATACTTTCTGAGAAACTGTTTTGTGTTCTGTTAATTCATCTCAGAGTTATTGCTTTCCCCTCAGGTAGCCATTCGCTAAGACTGTTCTTGTGGAATTTGCAAAGTGATATTTGGAAGCACATAGAGGGCTATGGTGAAAAAGGAAATATCCTAAGATAAAAACTGGAAAGAAGCTTTGTGAGAAACTGCTTTGTGTTCTGTTAGTTCACCTCACATAGTTACAGATTTCCCCTCAAGAAGCCTTTCGCTAAGGCTGTTCTGGTAGAACTTTCGAAGTAACATGTGGAAGCCCATAGAGAACGATGGTGAAAAAAGACATATCTTTAGTTAAAAACTGGAAGGAATCTTTCTGAGAAACTGCTTTGTGTTCTGTTAATTCACCTCACAGAGTTACAGCTTTCCCTTCAAGAAGCCTTTCGGTAAGGCTGTTCTTGTGGAATTTGGAAAGTGATATTTGGAAGCCCATAGAGGGCTACGGTGAAAAAGGAAATACTTTCAGTTAAAAACTGGAAAGAAGTTTTCTCAGAAACTGCTTTGTCTTCTGTTAATTCATCTCAGAGAGTTACTGCTTTCCCGTCAAGAAGCCTTTCGCTAGAACTGTTCTTGTGGAATTTGAAAGTGATATTTGGAAGCCCATAGAGGGCTACGGTGAAAAAGCAAATATCTTCAGTTTAAAACTGAGAAGAAGTTTTCTCAGAAACTGCTTTGTCTTCTGCTAATTCATCTCACAGAGTTACTGCTTTCCCGTCAAGAAGCCTTTCTCTAGAACTGTTCTTGTGGAATTTTCAAAGTGATATTTGTAAGCCCATAGAGAGCTATGCAGAAAAAGGAAATATCTTCCATTAAAAAGTGTAAAGAAGCTTTCTGAGAAAGTGTTTTGTGTTCTGTTAATTCATCTCAGAGTTATTGTTTTCCCCTCAAGAAGCCTTTGGCTAAGACTGTTCTTGTGGAATTTGGAATGTGATATTTGGAAGTCCATAGAGGGCTAAGGTGAAAAAGGAAATATTTTAGCTTAAAAACTGGAAAGAAGTTTTCTGAGAAACTGCCTTGAGTTCTGTTAATTCATCTCACAGAGTTAGAGGTTTCCCCTCCAGAAACCTTTCGCTAAGGCTGTTCTTGTGGAACTTGCAAAGTGATATTTGGAAGCCCTTAGAGGGCTACGGTGAAAAAGGAAATATCTTCCGTTAAAAATTGGAAAGAAACTTTGTGAGAAACTGCTTTGTGTTCTGTTAATTCATCTCACCGAGTTACTGCTTTCCCTTCAAGAAGCCTTTCGCTAAGACTGTTCTTCTGGAATTTGCAAAGTGATATTTCAAAGCCCAAAGAGGTCTAGGGTGAAAAAGGAAATATCTTCAGCGAAAAACTGGAAAGATGCTGTCTGAGAAACTGCTTTGTCTTCCCTTAATTCGTCTTATGGAATTACAGCTTTCCCTTCAAGAAGCCTGTCGCTAAGGCTGTCTTGTGGTATCTGGAAAGTGATATTTGTAAGCCCACAGAGCGCTTTGCTGAAAAAGGAAGTATCTTCCGTGAAAAACTGGAATGAAGCTTTCAGAGAAACTGTTTTGTGCTCTCTTATTTCATCTCAGAGTTACTGCTTTCCCCTCAAGAAGCCTTTCGCTAAGACTGTTCTTGTAGAATTTCCAAAGTGATATTTGGAAGCCCATAGAGGGCTATGGTGAAAAAGGAAATATCTTCCGTTAAAAACTGGAAAGCAGCTTTCTGAGAAACTCCTTTGTGTTCTGTTAATTCATCTCACCGAGTTACAGATTTCCCTTCAAGAAGCCTTTCGCTAAGGCTGTTCTTGTGCATTTGAAACGTAATATTTGGAAGCCCATAGAGGGCTACGGTGAAAAAGGAAATATCTTTAATTACAAACTTGAAAGAAGCTTTCTGAGAAACTACTTTGTGTTCTGTTAATTCATCTCACAGAGTTACAGCTTTCCCTTCAAGAAGCCTTTCGCTAAGACTGTTCTTGTAGAATTTGCAAAGTGATATTTGGAAGCCCATAGAGGGCTACGGTGAAAAAGGAAATAACTTTAATTACAAACTTGAAAGAAGATTTCTGAGAAACTACTTTGTGTTCTGTTAATTCATCTCACAGAGTTACAGCTTTCCCCACAAGAAGCATTTCGCTAAGACTGTTATTGTGGAATTTGCAAAGTGATATTTGGAAGCCTATAGAGGGCTATGGAGGAAAAGGAAATATCCTAAAATATCCTAAGTTAAAACTGAAAAGAAGCTTTCTGATAAACTGCTTTGTGTTCTGTTAATTCATCTCACAGAGTTACAGCTTTCCCATCAAGAAACCTTTCGCTAAGACTGCTCTTGTGGAATTTGCAAAGTGCAATTTGGAAGCCCTGCGAGGGCTATGGTGAAAAATGAAATACCTTCAGTTAAAAACTGGAAAGAAACTTTCTGAGAAACTGCTTTGTGTAGTGTTAATTCATTTCACAGTGTTACAACCTCCCCTGAGGAAGCCTTTCGCGAATATTGTTCTTGTGGAATTTGGAAAGTGATATTTGGAAGCCCATGGGGGCTATTGTGAAAAAGAAAATATCTTTAGTTAAAAACTGGAAAGAAACTTTCTGAGAAACTTTTTTGTGTTCTGTTAATTCATCTCACAGAGTTACAGCTTTTCCCTCAAGAAGCCTTTCGCTAACACTGTTCTTGTGGAATTTGCAAAGTGATATTTGGAAGCCCACAGAGGTCTATGGTGAAAAAGGAAATATCTTCCGTTAAAAACTGGAAAGAAACTTTCTGAGAAACTGCTTTGTGTTCTGTTAATTCATCTCACAGAGTTACAGCTTTCTCCCCAAGAAGCTTTTCGCTAAGAATGTTTTGTGGAATTTGTAAAGTGATATTTGGAAGCCCATAGAGGGTTACGGTGAAAAAGGAAATATCTTCAGTTAAAAACTGGAACGATGCATTTTGAGAAACTGCTTTGTGTTCTGTTAATTCATCTCACAGAGTTACAGCTTACCCTTCAAGAAGCCTTTCACTACGAATATTTTTGTGGAATTTACAAAGTGATATTTCGAAGCCCATTGATGACTATGGTGAAAAAGGAAATATCTTAATTTAAAAACTGGAAAGAAGCTTTCTCAGAAACTGCTTTTTGTTTCTGTTAATTCATCTCACAGAGTTAAATCTTTCTCCTCAGGATTCCTTTCGCTAAGACTGTTCTTGTGGAGTTTGCAAAGTGATATTTGGAAGCCCATAGAGGACTATGGTGAAAAAGGAAATATCTTCAGTAAAAACTGGGAAGAAGCTTTGTGAGAAACTGCTTTGTGTTCTGTTAATTCATCTCACAGTGTTACAGCTTCCCCCTCAAGAAGAATTGTGCTGAGACTGTTCTCGTGGAATTTGCATAGTGATATTTGGAAGCCCATAGAGGGCTATGGTGAAAAAGGAAATATCCTAAGCTAATCACTGAAAAGAAGCTTTATGAGAAACTGCCTTGTGTTCTGTTAATTCATCTCACAGTTACAGCTTTCCCCTCAAGAAGCCTTTCGCTAAGACTGTTCTTGTGTAATTTGCAAAGTGATATTTGGAAGCAGTTAGAAGGCTATGGTAAAAAAGGAAATATCTTCCGCTAAACACTGAAAAAAGAAGTTTTCTGAAAAACGGTTTTGTGTTCTGTTAATTCACCTCACAGAGTTACAGCTTTTCCGTCAAGAATCCTTTCGCTGAGACTGTGCTTGTGGAATTTGCAAAGTAATATTTGGAAGCCCATAGAGGGCTATGGTGAAAAAGAAAATACCCTAAGCTAAAAACTGAAAAGAAGCTTTATGTAAAACTGCTTCGTCTTCTTTTAATTCATCTCACAGAGTTACAGCTTTCCCCTCAAGAAGCCTTTCGCTAAGACTGTTCTTTTGGAATTTGCAAAGTGATATTTGGAACCCATAGAGGGCTACGGTGAAAAGGAAAATATCTTTAGTTAAAAACCAGAAAGAAGTTTTCTGAGAAACAGCTTTGTGTTCTGTTAATTCATCTCACAGTGTTACAGCTTTCCCCTCAAGAACCCTTTCGCTAAGACTCTTCTTTTGGAATTTGCAAAGTGATATTTGGAAGCCCAGAGAGTTCTATGGTGAAAAAGAAATATCTTCCGCTAAAAACTGGAAAGAAGCTCTCTGAGAAACTGCTTTGTGTTCTGTTAATTCATCTCACAGAGTTACAGCTTTCCCTTCAAGAAGCCGTTCACTAATACTGTTCTTGTGGAAATGAAAAGGGAGATTTCAAAGCCCATAGTGTGCTACGGTGAAAAAGGAAATAACTTCATTTCAATACTGGAAAGAAGCCTTCTGAGAAACTGCTTTGTGTTCGGTTAATTCATCTCACAGAGTTACAGCTTTCCCCTGAAGAATCCTTTCCCTAAGACTGTTCTTGTGGAATTTGTAAAGTGATAATTGGAAGCCCATAGAGGGCTATGGTGACAATGGGAATATCTTTAGTTAAAAACCGCAAAGAAGATTTCTCAGAAGCTGCTTTGTGTTCTGTTAATTCATCTCACAGAGTTACAGCTTTCCCCTCAAGAAGCCATTAACTAAGACTGTTCTTTAGAAATTTGGATGGTGATATTTGGAAGCCCATAGAGGGCTATGGTGATAAAGGATATATCTTCAGTTAAAAAGTGGAACGAAGTTTTGTGAGAAACTGCTTTGTATTCTGTTAATTCACCTCACAGAGTTACAGCTTTCCCCTGAAGAAGCCTTTCGCTAAGACTGTTCTTGTGGAATTTTCAAACTGATATTTGGAAGCCCATAGAGGCTACGGTGAAAAAGGATATATCTTCAGTTAAAAACAGAAAAAATGCTTTCTGAGAAACAGCTTTGTGTTCTGTTAATTCCTTGCACAGAGTTACATCTTTCCCCTCAAGAAGCCTTTCGCTAAGACTGTTCTTGTGGTATTTGCAAAGTGATATTTTGAAGCCCCTAGAGGGCGATGGTGAAAAAGGAAATATCCTAAGATAAAAAATGAAAAGAAGCTTTCTGAGAAACCACTTTGTGTTCTGTAAATTCATCTAACAGAGTTACAGCTTTCCCCTCAAGAAGAGTTTCCCTAAGACTGTTCTTGTTGAATTTGTAAAGTGATATTTGGAATCCCATAGAAAGCTATGCTGAAAAAGGAAATAACTTCAGTTAAAAACTGGAAGAAAGTTTTCTGAGAAACGCTTTTTTGTTCTGTTAATTCATCTCACAGAGTTACAGCTTTCCCTTTAAGAAGCCTTTCACTAAGATTGTTCTTGTGCAATTTGGAAAGTGATATTTGGAAGCCCCTAGAAGGCTTTGGTAAAATGGATATATCTTCAGTTAAAAAGTGCATAGAAGATTTCTGAGAAACTGCTCTGTGTTCTGTTAATTCGTCTCACAGAGTTGCAGATTTCCCCTCAGGAAGCCTTTCCCTAAGACTGTTCTTGTGGAATTTGCAAAGTGATATTTGGAAGACCATAGAGGGCTTTGGTGAAAAAGGAAATATCTTCAGTTAAAAGCTGAAAAGAAGCTTTCTGAGAAACTTCTTTTTGTTCTGTTAATTCAACTCACAGATTTACAGCTTTCCCCTCAAGAACCCTTTCGCTAAGGCTGTTGTTGTGGAAATTGCTAAGTGATATTTGGAAGCCCGTAGATGGCTTTGGTGAAAAAGGAAATATCCTCAGTTCAAAACAGAAAAAAAGATTTCTGAGAAACTCCTTTGTGTTCTGTTATTTCACCTCACAGAGTTACAGCTTTTCCCCCAAGAAGTCTTCCGCTAAGACTGTCCTTGTGGTATTTACAAAGTGATATTTGGAAGCCCACAGAGGGCAATGGTGAAAATGGAAATATCATAAGATAAAAAAAGAAAAGTAGCTTTCTGTGAAACTGCTTTGTGTTCTGTTAGTTCATCTCACAGAGTTACAGCTTTCCCTTCAAGAAGCCTTTCGCTAAGTGTGTTCTTGTGGAATTTGCAAAGTGATATTTGGAAGCCCATAGAGGGCTATGGTGAAAAAGGAAATACCTCCAGATAAAAACTGGAAAGAAGCTTTCGAAGAACCTGCTTTGTGTTCTGTTAATTATTTCTACAGGGTTACAGCTTTCCCCTCAAGAACTCTTTCGTTAAGACTGTTCTTGTGGAATTTGCAAGGTGATATTTGAAAGCCCAGAAAGGGCTATGGTGGAAAAGGAAATATCTTCCGTAAAAACTGGAAAGAAGCTTTCAGAGAAACTGCTTTGTGTTCTGTTAATTCATCTCACAGACTTACAGCTTTCCCTTCAAGAAGCCTTTCGCTAAAACTTTTCTTGTGGAATTTCCAAGTGATATTTTGAAGCCCTTAGAGGGCTATGGTGAAAAATGAAATATCTTACGTTAAAAACTGGAAAGAAGCTTTCTCAGAAACTGCTCAATGTTCTGTTAATTCATCTCACAGAGTTACTACTTTCGCATTAAGAAGCCTTTGGCTAAGACTGTTCTTGTGGCATTAGCAAAGTGATATTTCGAAGCCCATACAGGGCTATGATGAAAAAGGAAATATCTTCCTTTAAAAACTGGAAAGTAGCTTTCTGAGAAACTGCTTTGTGTTCTGTTAACTCATTTAACGGAGTTACAGCATTTCCTTCAAGAAGCCTTTGCTAAGTCTGTTTTTGTGAAATTTGAACAGTGATATTAGAAGCCCATTGAGGACTATGGTAAAAAAGGAAATATCTTCCGTTAAAAACTGGAAAGAAGCTTTCTGAGAAACTCCTTTGTTTTCTGTTAAATCATCTCACAGAGTTACAGCTTTCCCTTCAAGAAGCCTTTCGCTAAGTCCGTTTTTGTGGAATTTGCAAAGTGATATTTGGAAGCCCATAGAGGGCTATGGTGAAAAAGGAAATATCTTCCGTTAAAAACTGGAAAGAAGCTTTCACAGAAACTCCTTTGTGTTCTGTTAATTCATCTCACACAGTTACAGCTTTCTCCTCAAGAAGCCTTTCACTAAGTCTGTTCTTATGGAAATTGCAAAGTGATATTTGGAAGCCCATAGTGGGCTATGGTGAAAAATGTAGTATCTTCCATTAAAAACTGGAAAGAAGCTTTCTGAGAAACTGCTTTGTGTTCTGTTAATTCATCTCACAGAGTTACAGCTTTCTCTTCAAGAATCCTTTCACTAAGGCTGTTGTTGTGGAATTTTCAAAGTGATATTTGGAAGCCCATAGAGGGCTATGGAGAAAAAGAAAATATCTTCAGTTAAAAACAGGAAAGAAGCTGTCTGAGAAACTGCTTTGTGTTCTGTTAATTCATCTCAGAGAGTTACAGCCTTCCCCTCAAGAAGCTTTTCACAAAGGCTGTTCTTGTGGAATTTGCAAAGCGATATTCGGAAGCCCTTAGAGTGCTATGGTGAAAAACGAATTATCTTCAGTTAAAAACTGGAAAGAAGCGTTCTGAGAAACTGCTTTGTGTTCTGTTAATTCATCTCACAGAATTAAGCTTTCCCATCAAGAAGCCTTTCGCTAAGACTGTTCTTGTGGAATTTGGAAAGTGACATTTGGAACCCGCAGAGGGCTGTGGTGAAAAAGGAAATATCTTCCGTTAAAAACTGGAAAGAAGCTTTCTGAGAAACTGCTTTGTGTTCTCTTATATCATCTCACAGAGTTACAGCATTCCCCTCAAGAAGCCTTTAGCTAAAACTGTTCTTGTGTAATTTGCAAAGTGATATTTGGAAGCCCATAGAGGGCTATGGCGAAAAAGGAAATATCTTCCGTTAAAAACGGGAAAGAAGCTTTCTGAGAAACTACTTTGTGTTCTGTTATTTCATCTCGCAGAGTTACAGATTTCCCCTCAAGAAGCCTTTCGCTAAGACTGTTCTTGTGGAATTGGCAAAGTGATATTTGGAAGCCCATAGTGGGATATGGTGAAAAAGGCAACATCTTCCGTTAAAAATGGGAAAGAAGCTTTCTGAGAAACTGCTTTGCGTTCTGTTAATTCATCTCACAGAGTTACAGCTTGGTCTTCAAGAAGCCTTTTGGTAAGGCTGTTTTTGCGGAATTTGCAAAGTGATATTTGGAAGGCCATAGAGGGCTATGGTGAAAAAGGAAATATCTTCAGTTAAAAACTCGAAGGAAGCTGTCTGAGAATCTGCTTTGTGTTCTGTTAATTCATCTCACAGAGGTACAGCTTTGCCCTAAAGAAGACTTTCGCTAAGGCTGTTCTTGTGGAATTTGCAAAGTGATATTTGGAAGCCCATAGAAGTCTATTTTGAAAAAGGAACTATCTTAAGTTAAAAACTGGAAAGAACCTGTCTGAGAAACTGCTTTGTGTTCTGTTAATTCCTCTCACAGAGTTACAGCCTTCCCCTGAAAGGCCTTTTGCTACGATAGTTTTTGTAGAATTTGCAATGTGATATTTGTAAGCCCATAGAGGGCTATGGTAAAAAGGAAATATCTTCCGTTAAAAACAGGAAAGAAGCTTTCTGAGAAACTGCTTTGTGTTCTGTTAATTCATCTCACAGAGTTACAGCTTTCTCTTCAAGAATCCTTTCACTAAGGCTGTTGTTGTGGAATTTTCAAAGTGATATTTGGAAGCCCATAGAGGGCTATGGAGAAAAAGAAAATATCTTCAGTTAAAAACAGGAAAGAAGCTGTCTGAGAAACTGCTTTGTGTTCTGTTAATTCATCTCAGAGAGTTACAGCTTTCCCCTCAAGAAGCTTTTCACAAAGGCTGTTCTTGTGGAATTTGCAAAGCGATATTCGGAAGCCCTTAGAGTGCTATGGTGAAAAACGAATTATCTTCAGTTAAAAACTGGAAAGAAGCGTTCTGAGAAACTGCTTTGCGTTCTGTTAATTCATCTCACAGAATTAAGCTTTCCCATCAAGAAGCCTTTCGCTAAGACTGTTCTTGTGGAATTTGCAAAGTGATATTTGGAAGCCCTTAGAGGGCGATGCTGAAAAAGGAAATATCTTCCGTTAAAAACTGGAAAGAAGCTTTCTGAGAAACTGCTTTGTGTTCTCTTATATCATCTCACAGAGTTACAGCATTCCCCTCAAGAAGCCTTTAGCTAAAACTGTTCTTGTGTAATTTGCAAAGTGATATTTGGAAGCCCATAGAGGGCTATGGCGAAAAAGGAAATATCTTCCGTTAAAAACGGGAAAGAAGCTTTCTGAGAAACTACTTTGTGTTCTGTTATTTCATCTCGCAGAGTTACAGATTTCCCCTCAAGAAGCCTTTCGCTAAGACTGTTCTTGTGGAATTGGCAAAGTGATATTTGGAAGCCCATAGTGGGATATGGTGAAAAAGGCAACATCTTCCGTTAAAAATGGGAAAGAAGCTTTCTGAGAAACTGCTTTGCGTTCTGTTAATTCATCTCACAGAGTTACAGCTTGGTCTTCAAGAAGCCTTTTGGTAAGGCTGTTTTTGCGGAATTTGCAAAGTGATATTTGGAAGGCCATAGAGGGCTATGGTGAAAAAGGAAATATCTTCAGTTAAAAACTCGAAAGAAGCTGTCTGAGAATCTGCTTTGTGTTCTGTTAATTCATCTCACAGAGGTACAGCTTTGCCCTAAAGAAGACTTTCGCTAAGGCTGTTCTTGTGGAATTTGCAAAGTGATATTTGGAAGCCCATAGAGGGCTATGGAGAAAAAGAAAATATCTTCAGTTAAAAACAGGAAAGAAGCTGTCTGAGAAACTGCTTTGTGTTCTGTTAATTCATCTCAGAGAGTTACAGCCTTCCCCTCAAGAAGCTTTTCACAAAGGCTGTTCTTGTGGAATTTGCAAAGCGATATTCGGAAGCCCTTAGAGTGCTATGGTGAAAAACGAATTATCTTCAGTTAAAAACTGGAAAGAAGCGTTCTGAGAAACTGCTTTGCGTTCTGTTAATTCATCTCACAGAATTAAGCTTTCCCATCAAGAAGCCTTTCGCTAAGACTGTTCTTGTGGAATTTGCAAAGTGATATTTGGAAGCCCTTAGAGGGCGATGCTGAAAAAGGAAATATCTTCCGTTAAAAACTGGAAAGAAGCTTTCTGAGAAACTGCTTTGTGTTCTCTTATATCATCTCACAGAGTTACAGCATTCCCCTCAAGAAGCCTTTAGCTAAAACTGTTCTTGTGTAATTTGCAAAGTGATATTTGGAAGCCCATAGAGGGCTATGGCGAAAAAGGAAATATCTTCCGTTAAAAACGGGAAAGAAGCTTTCTGAGAAACTACTTTGTGTTCTGTTATTTCATCTCGCAGAGTTACAGATTTCCCCTCAAGAAGCCTTTCGCTAAGACTGTTCTTGTGGAATTGGCAAAGTGATATTTGGAAGCCCATAGTGGGATATGGTGAAAAAGGCAACATCTTCCGTTAAAAATGGGAAAGAAGCTTTCTGAGAAACTGCTTTGCGTTCTGTTAATTCATCTCACAGAGTTACAGCTTGGTCTTCAAGAAGCCTTTTGGTAAGGCTGTTTTTGCGGAATTTGCAAAGTGATATTTGGAAGGCCATAGAGGGCTATGGTGAAAAAGGAAATATCTTCAGTTAAAAACTCGAAAGAAGCTGTCTGAGAATCTGCTTTGTGTTCTGTTAATTCATCTCACAGAGGTACAGCTTTGCCCTAAAGAAGACTTTCGCTAAGGCTGTTCTTGTGGAATTTGCAAAGTGATATTTGGAAGCCCATAGAGGTCTATTTTGAAAAAGGAACTATCTTAAGTTAAAAACTGGAAAGAACCTGTCTGAGAAACTGCTTTGTGTTCTGTTAATTCCTCTCACAGAGTTACAGCCTTCCCCTGAAAGGCCTTTTGCTACGATAGTTTTTGTAGAATTTGCAATGTGATATTTGTAAGCCCATAGAGGGCTATGGTAAAAAGGAAATATCTTCCGTTAAAAACAGGAAAGAAGCTTTCTGAGAAACTGCTTTGTGTTCTGTTAATTCATCTCACAGAGTTACAGCTTTCTCTTCAAGAATCCTTTCACTAAGGCTGTTGTTGTGGAATTTTCAAAGTGATATTTGGAAGCCCATAGAGGGCTATGGAGAAAAAGAAAATATCTTCAGTTAAAAACAGGAAAGAAGCTGTCTGAGAAACTGCTTTGTGTTCTGTTAATTCATCTCAGAGAGTTACAGCCTTCCCCTCAAGAAGCTTTTCACAAAGGCTGTTCTTGTGGAATTTGCAAAGCGATATTCGGAAGCCCTTAGAGTGCTATGGTGAAAAACGAATTATCTTCAGTTAAAAACTGGAAAGAAGCGTTCTGAGAAACTGCTTTGCGTTCTGTTAATTCATCTCACAGAATTAAGCTTTCCCATCAAGAAGCCTTTCGCTAAGACTGTTCTTGTGGAATTTGCAAAGTGATATTTGGAAGCCCTTAGAGGGCGATGCTGAAAAAGGAAATATCTTCCGTTAAAAACTGGAAAGAAGCTTCCTGAGAAACTGCTTTGTTTTCTCTTAATTCATCTCACAGAGTTACAGCTTTCCCCTCAAGAAGCCTTTCGCTAAGACTGTTCTTGTGGAATTTGGAAAGTGATATTTGGAACCCGCAGAGGGCTGTGGTGAAAAAGGAAATATCTTCCGTTAAAAACTGGAAAGAAGCTTTCTGAGAAACTGCTTTGTGTTCTCTTATATCATCTCACAGAGTTACAGCATTCCCCTCAAGAAGCCTTTAGCTAAAACTGTTCTTGTGTAATTTGCAAAGTGATATTTGGAAGCCCATAGAGGGCTATGGCGAAAAAGGAAATATCTTCCGTTAAAAACGGGAAAGAAGCTTTCTGAGAAACTACTTTGTGTTCTGTTATTTCATCTCGCAGAGTTACAGATTTCCCCTCAAGAAGCCTTTCGCTAAGACTGTTCTTGTGGAATTGTCAAAGTGATATTTGGAAGCCCATAGAGGGATATGGTGAAAAAGGCAACATCTTCCGTTAAAAATGGGAAAGAAGCTTTCTGAGAAACTGCTTTGCGTTCTGTTAATTCATCTCACAGAGTTACAGCTTGGTCTTCAAGAAGCCTTTTGGTAAGGCTGTTTTTGCGGAATTTGCAAAGTGATATTTGGAAGGCCATAGAGGGCTATGGTGAAAAAGGAAATATCTTCAGTTAAAAACTCGAAAGAAGCTGTCTGAGAATCTGCTTTGTGTTCTGTTAATTCATCTCACAGAGGTACAGCTTTGCCCTAAAGAAGACTTTCGCTAAGGCTGTTCTTGTGGAATTTGCAAAGTGATATTTGGAAGCCCATAGAGGTCTATTTTGAAAAAGGAACTATCTTAAGTTAAAAACTGGAAAGAACCTGTCTGAGAAACTGCTTTGTGTTCTGTTAATTCATCTCACAGTGTTACAGCCTTCCCCTGAAAGGCCTTTTGCTACGACAGTTTTTGTAGAATTTGCAATGTGATATTTGTAAGCCCATAGAGGGCTATGGTAAAAAGGAAATATCTTCCGTTAAAAACAGGAAAGAAGCTTTCTGAGAAACTGCTTTGTGTTCTGTTAATTCATCTCACAGAGTTACAGATTTCCCCTCAAGAAGCCTTTCGCTAATACTGTTCTTGTGGAATTTGCAAAGTGATATTTGGAAGCCCATAGAGGGCTATGGTGAAAATGGAAATATCTTCCGTTAAAAACTGGAAAGAAACTTTCTGAGAAATTGCTTTGTGTTCTGTGAATTCATCTCATAGAGTTACAGCTTTCCTGTAAGAAGCTTTTCGCTAAAGTTGTTCTTGCGGAACTTGCAAAGTGATATTTGGAAGCCCATAGAGGGTCATGGTGAAAAAGGAAATATCTTCCGTTAAAAACTGGAAAGATGCTTTCTGAGAAACTGCTTTGTTTTCTGTCAATTCATCTAACAGGGTTACTGCTTTCCCCTCAAGAAACCTTTCGCTAAGACTGTTCTTGTGGAATTTGCAAAGTGATATTTGGAAGCCCATAGAGGGCTATGGCGAAAAAGGAAATAACCTCCGCTAAAAACTGGAAAGAAGCTTTCTGAGAAACTGCTCTGTGTTCTATTGATTCATCTCACAGAGTTACTTCTTTCCCAGGAAGAAGCCTTTCGCTATGACTGTTCTTGTGGATTTTGCAAAGTGATATTTGGAAGACCATAGAGGGCTATGGAGAAAAAGGAAATGTCTTCCGTTAAAAACTGAAAAGAAGCTTTCTGAGAAATTGCTTTGTCGTCTGTTATTTCATCTCACCGAGTTACAGCTTACCCCTCAAGTAGCATTTCGCTAACACTGTTCTTGTGGAATTTGCAAAGTGATATTTGGAAACCCATGGAGGGCAATGGAGAAAAAGGAAATATCTTCCGTTAAATTCTGGAAAGATGCTTTCTGAGAAACCTTTTTGTGTTCTGCTAATTCATCTCACAGAGTTACTGCGTTCCCCTCAAGAAGCCTTTCCCTAAGACTGTTCTTGTGGAATTTGCAAAGTGCTATTTGGAAGCCCATAAAGGGTTCTGGTGAAAAAGGAAATATCTTCAGTTAAAAACTGGAAAGAAGCTTTCTGAGAATCTGCTTTGTATTCTGTTAATTCATCTCACAGACTTACAGCTTTCCCTTCAAGAAGCCTTTCGCTAAGTGTGTTCTTGTGGAATTTGCAAAGTGATATTTGGAAGCCCATAGAGGGCTATGGTGAAAAAGGAAATACCTCCAGTTAAAAACTGGAAAGAAGCTTTCGAAGAACCTGCTTTGTGTTCTGTTAATTCTTTCTACAGGGTTACAGCTTTCCCTTCAAGAACCCTTTCATTAAGACTGTTCTTGTGGAATTTGCAAAGTGACATTTGGAAGCCCATAGAGGGCTATGGGGAAAAAGGAAATATCTTCAGTTAAAGACTGGAAAGAAGCTTTCTGAGAAACTGCTTTGTGTTCTGTTAATTCATCTCACAGAGTTACAGCTTTCCCCTCAGGAAGCCTTTCGCTAAGACTCTTCTTGTGGAATTTTCAAAGTGATATTTGGAAACCTATAGATGGCTATGGTGAAAAAGGATATTTTTTCAGTTAAAAACGGAAAATAGGCTTTCAGAGAAACTGGTTTGTGATATGTGACTTCCACTCACTGAGTTACAGCCTTGTTTCGTACAGCTGTTTTCTAGCCTTATTACTGTGGAATCTGAGACCTGTTATTTCGGATCCCTTTGAAAACTATCGGGGCAAAGGAAATATCGACCGCTAAAAGTGAGAAAGAAGTTTTCGGAGAAACTTCTTTGTGTTCTGTGAATTCATCTCACAGAGTAACAGCTTTCCCTTCAAGAAGCCGCTCACGAAGACTGTTCTTGGAGAATTTGCAAAGTGATATTTGGAAGCCCAAAGAGGGCTATGGTGAAAAAGGAAATATCCTAAGGTAAAAACTAAAAAGAAGCTTTCTTAGAAACTGCTTTGTGTTCTGTTAATTCATCTCACGGCGTGGCAGCTTTACCCTCAATAATCCGTTCACTAATACTGTTCTTGAGGAATTTGCAAACTGATATTTGGAAGCCCATAGTGGGCTACGGTTAAAAAGGAAATGTCTTCAGTAAAAAACTGTAAAGGAACTTTCTGAAAAACTGCTTGTGTTCTGTTAATTCATCTCACAGAGTTATAGCTTTCCCCTCACGAAGCCTTTCCTAAGACCGTCCTTGTGGAATTTACAAAGTGATATTTGGAAGCCAGAGAGGTCTAAGGTGAAAAAGGAACTGTCCTCAGATAAAAACTTAAAAGAAGCTTTCTGAGAAACTACTTTGGGTTCTGTTAATTCATCTCACAGGTTTAAAGCTTTCCCCTCAAGAAGCCTTTCGCTAAGACTATTCTTGTGGAATTTTCAAAGTGATATTTCGAAGCACATAGGGGGCTATGGTGAAAAAGGAAATGTCCTCAGGTAAAAATTGGAAAGAAGCTTTCTGAGAAATTGCTTTGTGTTCTGTTAATATATCCCACAGAGTTACAGCTTTCCCCTCAAGAAGTCGTTCACTAAGAGTGTTCTTTTGGAATATGCAAAGTTATATTTCAAAGCCAGTAGAGGGCTATGGGGAAAAAGGAAATATGTCTCAGTTAAAAACTGGAAAGAAGCTTTGTGAGAAACTGCTTTGTGTTCTGTTAATTCATCACACACAGTTACAGCTTTCCCCTCAAGAAGCCTTTCGCAAAGACTGTTCTTGTGGAATTTGCAAAGTGATATTTGGAATCCCTTAGAGGGCTAAGGTGAAAAAGGAAATATCGTCTGTTGAAAACTGGAAAGAAGCTTTCTGAGAAACTGCTTTGTGTTCTGTTAATTCATCTCACAGAGTTACAGCTTTCCCTTCAAGAAGCCTTTTGCTAAGACTGTTCTTGTGGAATTTTCAAAGTGATATTTGGAAGTCCTTAGAGGGCTAAGATGAAAAAGGAAATATCTTCAGTTAAAAAACTGGAAAGAAGCTTTCTGAGAAACTGCCTTGTGTTCTGTTAATTCATCTCATAGAGTTTCAGCTTTCACCTCAAGAAGCCTTTCGCGAAGACTCTTCTTGTGGAATTTGCAAAGTGATATTTGGAAGCCCATTGTGGGCTATGGTGAAAAAGGAAACATTCTAACATAAAAACTAGAAAGAAGCTTTGAGAAACTGGTTTATGTTCTGTTAATTCATCTTACAGAATTACAGCATTCCCCTCAAAAAGCCTTTCGCTAAGACGGTTCTTGTGGAATTTGCAAAGTGATATTTGGAAGCCAATAGAGAGCTAAGGAGAAAAAGGATATATCTTCTGATAAAAACTGAAAAGAACCTTTCTGAGAAACTCTTTTGTGATATGTGACTGCCACTCACTGAGTTACAGCTGTATTTCATAGAGCTGTGTGCTAGCCTTATTTCTGTTTAATCTGAGGACTGTTATTTCGAATCCCTTTGAAGACTATAGGGATAAAGGAAATATCCGCTGCTAAAAGTGAGAAAGAAACTTTCTGAGAAACTTCTTTGTGATCTGTGAATTCATCTCACAGAGTTACAACTTTCCCCTCAAGAAGTTTTTCGCTAACACTTTTCTTGGGGAATTTGCAAAGTGATATTTGGAAGCCCATAGAGGGCTTTAGTGAAAAATTGAATATCCTAAGATAAAAACTGAAAAGAAGCTTTCTGAGAAACTGCTTTGTGTTCTGTTAATTCATCTCACAGAGTTACAACACTCCCCTCAAGAAGCCGTTCACTAAGACTGTTCTTGTGGAATTTGCAAAGTGATATTCTAAGCCCATAGTGGGCTACGGTGAAAAAGGAAATGTCCTCAGATAAAAACTGGAACGAAGCTTTCTGAGAAACTGCTTTGTGTTCTATTAATTCTTCTCACTGTGTGACAGCTTTCCCCTCAAGAAGCCGTTCCCTAAGAATGTTCTTGTGTAATTTTCAACGTGATATTTGGATGCCCACAGAGGGCTACGGTGAAAAAGGAAATATCTTCAGCTAAAAACTGGAAAGCAGCTTTCTGAGAAACTGTTTTGTGTTCTGTTAATACATCTCACAAAGTTACAGCTTTTTCCTCAAGAAGCCTTTCGCTAAGACTGTTCTTGTGGAATTTGCAAAGTGATATTTGGAAGCCCATAGAGGTCTACGATGAAAAAGGAAATATCTTCAATTAAAAACTGCAAAGAAGCTTTCTGAGAAAATGCTTTGTGTTCTGATAATTCCTCTCAAAGTGTTACAGCTTTACTCTCAAGAAGACTTTTGCTAACATTGTTTTGTGTAATTTTCAAGTGATATTTTAAGCCCAAATAGGGCTATGGTGAAAAAGGCAATATCCTAAGATAAAAAGTGGAAAGAAGCTTTCTGAGAAACTCCTTTGTGTTCTCTTGATTCATCTCAAAGAGTTACAGCTTTCCCCTCAGCAAGCCTTTCGCTAAGACGGTTCTTGTGGAATTTGCAACGTGATATTTGTAAGCCCGTAGAGGGCTAATGTGAAAAAGGAGATATCCTACGATAAAAACTGAAAAGACGTTTGCTGAGAAACTGCTTTGTGTTCTGTTAATTCATCTCAGGCAGTTACAGCTTTCCCCTCAAGAAGCCTTTCGCTAAGACTGTTCTTTTGGAATTTGCAAAGTGATATTTGGAAGACCATAGAGGGCTACGGTGAAAAAGGAAATATCTTCAGTTAAAAACTGGAAAGAAGCTTTCTGAGAAACTGCTTTGTGCCCTTTAATTCATCTCACAGAGTTACAGCTTTCCCCTCAAGTAGCCTTTCGCGAAGACTGCTCTTCTGGAATTTGCAAAGTGATATTTGGAAGCCCATAGAGGGCTATGGTGAAAAAAGAAATATCTTCAGTTACAAACTGGGAAGAAGCTTTCTGAGAAACTGCTCTGTGTTTTGTTAATTCATCTCAAAGACTTACAGCTTTACCCTCAAGAAGACTTTTGTCAAGACTGTTCTTGTTTAATTTTCAAAGTGATATTTTTAAGCCTATATAGGGCTATGGTGAAAAAGGAAATATCCTAACATAAAAACTGGAAAGAATCTTTCTGAGAAACCGCTTTGTGTTCTGTTAATACATCTCACAGAGCTACAGCTTTTCTCTCAAGAAGCCTTTCGCTAAGACTGTTCCTGTGGAATTTGCAATGTCATATTTGTAAGCCCATAGATGGTTTTGGTGAAATAGGAAATATCTTCAGTTAAAAATTGAAAAGAGGCTTTCTTAGAAACTGCTTTGTGATCTGTTAATTCATCTCAAAGAGTTACAGCTTTCCCCTCAAGAATCCTTTCGATAAGAGTGTTCTTCTGGAATTTGCAAAGTGATATTTGGAAGCCCTTAAATGGCTATGGTGAAAAAAGATATATCTTCAGTTAAAAACCGAAAAGAAGGTTTCTGAGAAACTGCTTTTTGATATATGACTTCCACTCACTGAGTTACAGCTGTATTTCGTAGAGCTGTTTGCTAGCCTAATTTCTGTGGAATCTGAGAACTGTAATTTCGGATCAATTTAAAGACTATAGGGATAAAGGAAATATCCGCTGCTGAAAGTGCGGATATTATTTTCTGAACTTTCTGAGAAACTTCTTTGTGATCTGTGAGTTCACCTCAAAGAGTTACAGCTTTCCCCAAAAGAAGCCTTTTGCTAAGACAATTCTTGTGGGATTTGAGAAGTGACATTTGGAAGCCCATCGAGGGCTATGGTGAAAAAGGGAATCGCCTAAGATGAAAACTGAAAAGAAGCTTTTTGAGAAACTGCTTTGTGTTCTGTTAATTCATCTCACAGTATTACAGCTCTACCCTCAAGAAGCCCTTCACTAAGACTGTTCTTGTCGAATTTCCAAAGAGATACTTGGAAGCCCATAGAGCGCTATGTTGAAAAAGGAAATATCTTCTGTTAAAAACTGGAGAGAAGCTTTCTGAGAAACTGCTTTGTGTTCTCTTAATTAATACACAGAGTTACAGCTTTCCTATCAAGAATACTTTCGCTAAGACTGTTCTTGTGGAGTATACAAAGTGATATTTGGAATCCTATAAAGGAGTACGGTTAAAAAGGAGATTTCCTCACATAAAAACTGGAAAGAAGCTTTCTGAGAAACTGCTTTGTGTTCTGTTAATTCATTTCACAGAGTTACAGTTTCCCCTCAAGAAGCATTTCGCTAAGACTGTTCTTGTGGAATTTGCAATGTGATATTTGGAATCCCATGGAGGGATATGGTGAAAAAGGAAATATCTTCAATTAAAAACTGGAAAGAAGCTTTCTGAGAAACTGCTTTGTGTTCTGTAAATTCATCTCGCAGAGTTACAGCTTTCCCCTCATGAAGTCTTTCGCTAAGTTGGTTCTTGTGGAATTTGCAAAGTGATGTTTGGTAGCCGTGAGAGGGCTATGGAGTAAAAGGAAATGTCCTCGGATAAAAACTGGAAAGAAGGTTTCGAAGAAACTGTTTTGTGTTCTGTTAATTCATCTGACAGAGTTTCAGCTTTCCCCTCAAGAAGCCGTTCGCTAAGACTGTTCTTGGGTAATTTGCAAAGTGATATTTGAAAGCCCGTAGAGGGCTATGGTGAAAAAGGAAATACCTTCAGTTAAAAACTGGAAAGAAGCTTTCTGGGAAACTGTTTTGTATTCTGTTAATTCACCTCACAGAGTTTCAGCTTTCCCCTCTAGAAGCCTTTCGCTAAGAGTGTTCTTGTGGAATTTGCAAAGTGATATTTGTAAGCCCATAGAAGTCGATGGTAAAAAAGTAAATATCCTAAGATAAAAACTGAAAAGAATCTTTCTGAGAAACTGCTTTGTGTTTTGTTATTTCATCTCACAGAGTTACAGGTTTCCCCTCAAGAAGGCTTTCGCTAAGACAGTTCTTGTGGAATATGCAAAGTGATATTTGGAAGCTCATAGTGACCTATAGTGAAAAAGGATATATCTTCAGTTAAAAACTGAAAAGAAGCCCTCTGAGAAACTTCTTTGTGATATATGACTTCCACTCACTGAGTTAAAGCTGTATTTCGTAGAGCTGTTTGGCAGCCTTATTTCTGTGGAATCTGAGAACTGTTATTTCGGATCCCTTTGAAGACTGTAGGGCCAAAGGAAATATCCGCCGCTAAAAGTTAGAAATAAGCTTTCTGAGAAACTTCTTTGTGATCTGCGAATTCATTTAACAGAGTTACAACTTTCACCTCAAGAAGCTTTCACTAAGATTATTCTTGCACAATTTGAAAAATGATATTTGGAAGCCAATAGACGGCTATGGTGAAAACGAAATATCCTCAGATAAAAACTGGAAAGAAGCTTTCTGAGAAACTGCTTTGTGTTCTTTTAATTCATCTCACAGACTTACAGCTTTCCCCTCAAGAAGTCTTTCGCTAAGACTGTTCTTGTGGAATTTGAAATGTGATATTTGGGAGCCCATAGAGCGCTATGGTGAAAATGAAATATCTTCAGATAAAAACTGTAAAGAACATTCCTGAGAAACTGCTTTGTATTCTGTTAATTCACCTAACAGAGTTACAGCTTTCCACTCTAGAAGTCTTTCGCTAAGACTGTTCTTGTTGTATTTTCAAAGAGATATTTTGAAGCCCATAGAGGGCTACGGTGAAAAAGGATATAGCTTCACTTAAAAACTGAAAGAGGCTCTCTGAGAAACGGTTTAGTATTATGTGACTTCCACTCACTGAGTTACAGCTGTATTTCCTAGAGCTGTTTGACAGCCTTATTTCTATGGAATCGGAGAACTGTTATTTTGGATCCCTTTGAAGACTATAGGGCCAAAGGAAATATCTGCCGCTAAAAGTGAGAAAGAAGCTTTCTGAGAAACTTCTCTGAGATCTGTTAATTCATCTCACAGAGTTACAGCATTCCACTCAAGAAGCCGTTCGCTAGGACTGTTCTTTTTGAATTTGCAAAGTGATATTTGGAAGCCCATAGACGGCTGTGGTGAAAAGGGAAATATCTTCAGTTAAAAAATGGAAAGAAGCTTTCTAAGAAACTGCTTTGTGTTCTGTTAATACATCTTACAGAGTTACAGCTTTACCCTCAAAAAGACTTTTGCTAAGACTCTTCTTGTGTAATACTCATAGTGATATTTGTAAGCCCTTATAGGGCTATGGTGAAAAAGGAAATATCCTAAGATAAAAGCTGAAAAGAAGCTTTTTGAGAAACTGCTTTGTGTTCTGTTAATTCACCTCACAGAGTTACAGCTATCCCCTTCAGAAGCCTTTTGGTAAGACTGTTCTTGTGGAATTTGCAGAGTGGTATTGGTAAGCCCATAGAGGGTTATGGTGAAAAAGGAAATATCCTAAGATAAAAACTGAAAAGAACTTTTCTGAGAAACTGCTTTGTGATATGTGACTTCCACTCACTGAGTGAGAGCTATATGTCGTAGAACTGTTTGCTAACCTTATTTCTGTGGAATCTGAGAAGGGATAATTTGGTTCCCTTTGAAGACTATAGGGCCAAAGGAAATATCCGCCATAAAAGTGGGAAAGAAGCTTTCTGAGAAACAGCTTTCTGATCTGTGAATTCATCCCACAGAGTTACAGCTTTCCCCTGAGGAAGCCTATAGCTATGACTGTTCTTGTGGAATTTGCAAAGTGACATTTCGAAGGCCATAGAGAGCTATGGTGAAAAGGAAATATCTTCGGTTTAAAACGGGAAAGAAGCTTTCTGAGACACTGTGTTGTGTTCTGTTAATTCATCTCACAATGTTAGAGCTTTCCCCTAACGAAGCCTTTCCCTAAGACTGTTCTTGTCGAATTTGGGAAGTGATATTTAGAAGCCTACAGAGGTCTATGGTGAAAAAGGAAATAGCCTAAGATAAAAACGGAAAATAAGCTTTCTGAAAAACTGCTTTGTGTTCTCTTAATTCATCTCACAAAGTTACAGCTTTCCTCTCAAGAAGCCTTTCACTGAGACTGTTCTTCTGCAATTTAGAAAGTGATATTTTGAAGCCCATAGAGGTCTATGGTGAAAAAGGAAATATCCTCCGTTAAAAACTGGAAAGAAGCTTTCTGAGAACCTGCTTTGTGTTCTGTTAATTCATCTCAAAGAGTTACAGCTTTCCCCTAAAGAAGCCTTTCGTTAAGACTGTTCTTGTGAAATTTGCAAAGTGATATTTGGAAGCCCGTAGAGGGCTATGGTGAAAAAGGAAATAATTTCAGTTAAAAATTGGAAAGAAGCTTTCTGAGAAACTTCTTTGTGTTTTGTTAATTCATCTCACAGAGTTACAACCTTCCCCTCGAGAACTCTTTCGCTAGGACTGTTCTTGTGGAATTTGCAAAGTGATATTTGGAAGCCCAGCGAGGGCTATGGTGAAAAAGGAAATATCTTCAGTTAAAAACTGGAAAGAATCTTTCTGGGAAACTGCTTTGTGTTCTGTTAATTCATTTCACAGACTTACAGCATTCCCCCAAGAAGCCTTTCGCTAAGAATGTTCTTGTGGAGTTTGCAAAGTGATATTTGGATGCCCATAGAGGGCTATATTGAAAAAGGAAATAACTGCCGTTAAAAACTGGAACGAAGATTTCTGAGGAACTGCCTTGTGTTCTGTTAATTCGTCTCACAGAGTTACACCTTTCCCGTCAGGAAGCCTTACCCTAAGACTGTTCTTGTGGAATTTGGAAGGTGATATTTAGAAGCCTACAGTGGTCTACAGTGAAAAAGGAAATAGCCTAAGGTAAAAACTGAAAATAATCCTTCTGAGAAACTGCTTCGTGTTCCGTTAATTCATCTCACAGAGCTATAGCTTTCGCTCAAGAAGCCTTTCACTAAGACTGTTCTTGTGGAATTTAGAACGGGATATTTAGAAGCCCATAGAGGGCTATGGTGAAAAAGGAAATATCTTCCGTTAAATTCTGGAAAGAAGCTTTCTGAGAAACTGCTTTTTGTTCTGTTAATTCATCTCACAGAGTTACAGCTTTTTCCTCAAGAAGCCTTTCGCTAAGACTGTTCTTGTGGAATTTTCAAAGTGATATTTGGAAGCCCATAGAGGGCTTCGGTGAAAAAGGAAATATCTTCCGTTAAAAACTGGACAGAAGCTTTCTGAGAAACTGCTTTGTGTTCTGTTAATTCATTTCACATACTTACAGCTTTTTCCTAAAGAAGCCTTTCGCTAAGACTGTTCTTGTGGAATCTTCAAAGTGATATTTGGAAGCCCATAGAGGGCTTTGGTGAAAAAGGAAATATCTTCCGTTAAAAACTGGAAAGAAGCTTTCTGAGAAACTGCTTGTGTTCTGTTAATTCATCTCACAGAGTTACAGCTTTCCCCTCAAGGAGAACTTTACTAAGTCTGTTCTTGTGGAATTTGCAAAGTGATATTTAGAAGCCCATATAGGTCTATGGTTAAAAAGGAAATATCTTCAGTTGAAAACTGGAAAGAAGTTTTCTGAAAAACTGCTTTGTGTTCTGTTAATTCATCTCACAGAGTTACAGCTTTCTCCTCAAGAAGCCTTTCACTAAGACTGTTTTTGTGGAATTTTCAAAGTGATATTTGGAAGAACATAGAGGACTATGGTGAAAAAGGAAATATCCTAAGATAAAAACTGAAAAGAAGCTTTCTGAGAAACTGCTTTGTGTTCTGTTAATTCGTTTCACAGAGTTACAGCTTTCCCCTCAAGAATCCTATCGCTAAGACTGTTCTTGTGGAATTTGCAAAGTGATATTTGGAAGCTCATAGAGGGCTATGGAAAAAATGAGATATCTTCAGTTAAAAACTGAAAAGAAGCTTTCTGAGAAACTGCTTTGTGTACTATTAATTTATCTGACAGAGTTACAGCGTTCCCCTCAAGAATCCTTCGCTAAGACTCTTCTTGTGGAATTTGGAAAGTGATATTTAGAAACCATAGAGGGCTATGGTGAAAAAGGAAATATCTTCCATTAAAAATCGGAAAGAAGCTTTCTGAGAAACTGCTTTGTGTTCTGTTATTTCATCTCACAGAGTTACTGCTTTCCCCTCGAGAAGCCATTCATTAAGAATGTTCTTGTGGAATTTGCAAAGTGATATTTGGAAGAACATAGAGGGCAATGTTGAAAAAGGAAATATCCTACGATAAAAACCAAAAAGAAACATTCCGAGAAACTGCATTGTGTTCTCTTAACTCATCTCACGGAGTTATAGCTTTCCCTTCAAGAAGTCGATCACTAAGACTGTTCTTGTGGAGTTTGCAAAATGATATGTGGAAGTTCATAGAGGGCTATGTGGAAAAAGGAAATATCTTCAGTTAAAAACTGGATAGAAGCTTTCTGACAAACTGCTTTGTGTTCTGTTAATTCATCTCACAGAGTTTCAGCTTTCCCCTTAAGAAGCCTTTCCCTAAGGCTGTTCTTGTGAAATTTGGAAAGTGATATTTAGAAGCCCATAGAGGTCTATGGTGAAAAAGGAAATAGCCTGAGATAAAAACTGAAAATAAGCTTTCGGAGAAACTGCTTTGTGTTCTGTTAATTCATCTCACAGAGTTACAGCTTTCTCCTCAAGAAGACTTTCGCTAAGACTGTTCCTGTGGAATTTACAAAGTGATATTTGGAAGCCCATAGAGTGCTACGGTGAAAAAGGAAATATCCTAATATAAAAACTGAAAAGAAGCTTTCTGAGAAACTGCTTTGTGTTCTGTTAATTCATTTCACAGAGTTACAGCTATCCCCTCAAGAAGCCCTTTGCTAAGGCTGTTCTTGTGGAATTTGCAAAGTGGTATTTGGAAGCCCATCGAGGGCTATGGTGGAAAAGGAAATATCTTCAGTTAAAAACTGGAAAGAGGCTTTCTGAGAAACTGCTTTGTGTTCTGTTAATTCATCTCACAGAGTTACAGCTTTCCCCTCAAGAAGACTTTCGCTAAGCCTGTTCTTGTGGAATTTGCAAAGTGATATTTGGAAGTCCTTAGAGGGCTATGGTGTAAAAGGAAATATCTTCAGTTAAAAACTCGAAAGAAGCTTTCTGATTACAGCTTTTCCCTCAAGAAACCTTTCGCTAAGACTGTTCTTCTGGAATTTGCAAAGTTATATTTGGAAGCCCATAGATGGCTACGGTGAAAAAGGAGATATCTTCAGTTAAAAACTGGAAAGGAGCTTTCTGAGAAACTGCTTTGTGTTCTGTTAATTCATCTCACAGAGTTACAGCTTTCCCCTTAAGAAGCCTTTTGATAAGACTGTTCTTGTGGAATATTTAAAGTGATATTTGGAAGCCCATAGAGGGCTTTGGAGAAAAAGGAAATATCTTCCGTTAAAAACCGGAAAGAAGCTTTCTGAGAAACTGCTTTGTGTTCTGTTAATTCATCTCACAGAGTTACAGCTTTCCCCTCAAGAAGACCTTTACTAAGTCTGTTCTTGTGGAGTTTGGAAAGTGGTATTTGGAAGCCCATATAGGGCTATGGTTAAAAAGGAAACATCTTCAGTTGAAAACTGGAAAGAAGCTTTCTGAGAAACTGCTTTGTGTTCTGTTATTTCATCTCACAGAGTTACAGCTTTCCCATCAAGAAGTCTTTCGCTAGGACTGTTCTTGTGTCATTTCGAAAGTGGTATTTAGAAGGCCATAGAGGGCTATCGTGAATAAGGAAATATTTTCCGTTATAAACTGGAAAGAAGCTTTCTGAGAAAGTGCTTTGTGTCCTGTTAATTCATCTCACGGAGTTACAGCTTTCTCCTCAAGAAGCCTTTCGCTAAGACTGTTCTTGTGGAATTTTCAAAGTGATTTTAGAAGCCCATAGAGGGTTATGGCAAAAAGGAAATATTCTATGATAAAAAGCGAAAATAAGCTTTCTGAGAAACAGCATTATGTTCTCTTAATTCATCTCACAGTGTTATAGCTTTCCCCTCAAGAAGCCGTTCACTAAGATTGTTCCTGTGGAATTTTCAAGGTGATATTTTTAAGCCCATAGAGGGCTATGAAGAAAAAGGAAATATCTTTCGTTAAAAACTGGAAAGAATGTTTTTTAGAAACTGCTTTGTGTTCTGTTAATTCATCTCACAGATTTACAACTTTCCCCTCAAGATGCCTTTCGCTAAGACTGTTCTTGTGGAATTTGCAAAGTGATATTTGGAAGCCCATAGAGGGCTATGTTTAAAATGGAAATATCATAAGATAAAAACCGAAAAGAAGCTTTCTGAGAAACTGCTTTGTGTTCTGTTAATTCATCTCACAGAGTTACAGCTTTCTCCTCAAGAAGACTTTCGCTAAGGCTGTTCTTGTGGAATTTGCTAAGTGATATTTGGAAGCCCATAGAGGGCAATGGTGAAAAAGGATATATGCTAAGATAAAAACTGAAAAGAAGCTTTCTGAGAAACTTATTTGTGTTCTGTTAATTGATATCATAGAGTTACAGCTTTCCCCTCAAGAAGCCTTCCGCTAAGGCTGTTCTTGTGGAATTTGTAGAGTGATATTTGGAAGCCTATAGAGGGCAATGGTGAGAAAGGAAATACCTTCAGTTTAAAACTGGAAAGAAGCTTTCTGAGAAACTGCTTTGTGTTCTGTTAATTCATCTCACAGAGTTACAGCGTACTCCTCAAGAAGCCTTCCGCTAAGTCTGTTCTTGTGGAATTTGCAAAGTGATATTTCGAAACCAATAGTGGGTTATGGTGAAAAAGGAAATGTACTAAGATAAAAACTGAAAAGAAGCTTTCTGAGAAACTGCTTTGTGTTCTGTTAATTCATCTCACACAGTTAGAGCTTTCCCGTCAATAAGCCATTCACTGGACTGTTCTTGTGGAATTTGCAAAGTGATATTGCAAGCCGATAGAGGGTTATGGTGAAAAGGGAAAAATCCTAAGATAAAAACCGAAAAGAAGCTTTCTGAGATACTGCATCGTGTTCTCGTAATTCATCTCACAGAGTTTTAGCTTTCCCCTCAAGAAGTCATTCACTAAGACTGTTTCTGTGGAATTTGCAAGGTGATATTTCGAAGCCCTTAGAGGGCTATTTTGAAAAAGGAAATATCTTCCGTTAAAAAAGGGAAAGAATCTTTCTGAGAAACTGCTTGATGTTTTGTTAATTCATCTCACAGAGATACAGCTTTCCCCTCAAGAAGCCGTTCACTAAGACTGTTCCTGTGGAATATTCAAACTGATATTTTGAAGCCCATAGAGGACTATGGTGGAAAAGAAAATGTCCTGAGATAACAACAGAAAACAAGTTTTCTGACAAATTGCTTTGTGTTCTGTTAATTCATCTCACAGAGTTACAGCTTTCCCCTCAAGAAGCCTTTCGCTAAGACTGTTCTTGTGGAATTTGCAAAGAGATATTTGGAAGCCCATAAAAGTCTATGGTGAAAAAGGAAATCTTCTGTTAAAAACTGGAAAGAAGCTTTCTGAGAAACTGCTTTGTGTTCTGTTAATTCATCTGAAATAGTTACAGCTTTCCCTCAAGACGCCTTTCGCTAAGTCTGTTCTTGTGGAATTTGCAAAGTGATATTTGGAAGCCCATAGAGGGCTATGGTGAAATGGAAATATCTTCGGTTAAAAACTAGAAAGAAGCTTTCAGACACACTGCTTTGTGTTCTGTTAATACGTCTCTCAATCCTACAGCTTTCCGCTCAAGAAGCCTTTCGCTAAGACTGTTCTTGTGGAATTTCCAAAGTGATATTTGGAAGCCCTTAGAGGTCTACGGTGAAAAAGGATATATCCTTAGATGAAAACCGAAAAGAAGTTTTCTGAGAAACTGCTTTGTGTTCTGTTAATTCATCTCACAGAGTTACAGCTTGACCCTCAAAAACCTTTTGCTAAGACTGTTCTTGTGGTATTTGCAAAGTGATATTTGGAAGCCCATAGAAGGCTATGGTGAAAAAGGAAATATCCTAAGTTAAAAAGTGAAATGAAGCTTTCTCAGAAACTGCTTTGTGTTCTGTTAATTCAGCTTACAGAGTTACAGCTTTCCCCTCAAGAAGCCTTTCCCTAAGACTGTTCTTGTTAGATAGGCATTGTGATATTTGGAAGCCAATAGAAGGCTATGGTGAAAAAGGGAATATCTTCCGTTAAAAACTGGAAAGAAGCTTTCTGGGAAACTGCCTTGTGTTTTGTTAATTCATCTCACAGAGTTACAGCTTTCCCCTCAGGAAGAATTTTGCTAAGACTGTTCTTGTGGAATTTGCAAAGTGATATTTGGAAGCCCAAACAGGGCTAAGGTGAAAAAGGAAACATCCTAGGATAAAAACTGAAAAGAAATTTTCTGAGAAACTGCGTTGTGTTCTGTGAATTCATCTCACAGAGTTACAGCTTTCCCCTCAAGTAGCTATTCTCTAAGTCTGTTCTTGTGGAATTTGCAAAGAGGTATTTGCGTGCCCTTGGAGGGATATGGTGAAAAAGGAAATCTCTTCTGTTAAAAACTGCAAAGAAATTTTCTGAGAAACTGCTTTTTGTGTTCTGTTAATTCATCTCACAGAGTTACAGCTTTCCCCTGAAGAAACCGTTCACTGAGATGGCTCTTGTGGAATTTGCAAAGTGCTGTTGGGAGCCACTAGATGGTTATGGTGAAAAAGGAAATATCCTAAGATAAAAACCGAAAGGAAGCTTTCTGAGAAACTGCATTGTGTTTTGTTAATTCATCTCACAGATTTACAGCTTTCCGCTCAGAAAGCCTTTCGCTAAGAGTGTTCTTGTGGTATTTGCAAAGTGATAATTAAAGTCCATAGAGGGCTATGGTTAAAAAGGAAATCTCTTCCGTAAAAAACTGGAAAGAAGCTTTCTGAGAAAATACTTTTTGTTTTGTTAATTCATCCCACAGAGTAACAGCTTTCCCCTGAAGAAGCCTTTCGCTAAGACTATTCTTGTGGAATTTGCAAAGTGATATTTGGAAGCCCATACAGGGCTATGGTAAAAAAGGAAATCAATTCCGTTGAAAACTGGAGAGAAGCTTTCTGAGAAACGGCTTTCTGTTCTTTTAATTCATCCCACAGAGTTACAGATTTCCCCTCAAGAATCCTTTCGCTAAGACTGTTCTGCTGGAATATGCAAAGTGATATTTGAAAGCCCATAGAAGTCTATGGTGAAAAAGGAAATGTCTTCCGTTAAAAACTGGAAAGAAGCTTTCTGAGAAACAGCTTTGTGCCGTGTTAATTCATCTCACAGGGTTACAGCTTTCCCCTCAAGAAGCCTTTCGCTAAGACTGTTCTTGTGGAATTTGCAAAGTGATATTTGGAAGCCCATGGAGGGCTATGGTGAAAAAGGAAATATCTTCAGTTAAAAACTGGAAAGAAGCTTTCTGAGATACGGCTTTGTGTTCTCTTAATTCATTTCACAGACTTACAGCTTTCCCCTCAAGAAGCCTTTCGATAAGACTATTCTTGTGGAATTTGCACAGTGATAATTGAAGCCCATAGAGTGCTATGGTGAAAAAGGAAATCTCTTCTGTTAAAAGGGGAAAGAAGTTTTCTGAGAAAATGCATTGTGTTCTGTTAATTCATCTCACAGAGTTACAGCTTTCCCCTCAAGAAGCCTTTCAGTAAGACTGTTCTTGTGGAATTTGCAAAGTGATATTTCGAAGCCCATAGAGGGCTATGGAGAAAAAGGAAATATATTCAGGTAAGAACTGGAAACAAGCTTTCTGAGAAACGACCTTGTGTTCTCTTAATTCATCTCACAGAGTTACAGCATTCCCCTCAAGAAGCCTTTCACTATGACTGTTCTTGTGAAATTTGCAAAGTGATATTTGGAAGCCCATAGAGGGCTATGGTGAAAAAGGAAATCTCATCCGTTTAAAACTGGAAAGAAGCTTTCTGAGAAACGGCTTTGTGTTCTGTGAATTTATCTCACAGTGTTACAGCTTTCCCTTTAAGAAGCCTTTCGCTAAGACTGTTTTTGTGGAATTTAAAACGTGATATTTCGAAGCCCATACAGTGCTAGGGTTAAAAAGGATATACCCTGAGATAAAAACTGAAAGGAAGCTTTATCAGAAACTGCTTTATGTTCTGTTAATTCATCTCACAGAGTTATAGCTTTCCTCTCAAGAAGCCTTTCCCTAAGACTGTTCTTGTGGAATTTGCAAAGTGATATTTGGAAGCCCACAGAAGTCTACGGTTAAAAAGGAATTATCTTCAGGTAAAAACTGGAAAGAGACTTTTTGAGACACTTCATTGTGTTCTCTTAATTCATCTCACAGATCTACAGCGTTCCCCTCAAGAATCCTTTCGCTAAAACTGTTCTTGTGTAATTTGCAATATGATTATTGGAAGCCCATAGAGGGCTATTGTGAAAAATGAAATCTCTTCCGTTAAAAACTGGAAAGAAGCTTTCTGAGAAACGGCTTAGAGTTCTGTTAATTCATCTAACAGACTTACAGCTTTCCTCTCAAGAAGTCTTTCGCTAAGACTGTGCTTGTGGAATTTACAAAGTGATATTTGGAAGCTCATAGTGGTATATGGTGAAAAAGGAAATATGTTCAGTTAAAAACTGGAAAGATGCTTTCTGAGAAACTGCTTTGTGTTCTGTTAATTCATCCCACAGAGTTACCACTTTCCACTCAAGAAACCTTTCACTAAGACTGTTCTCGTGGGATTTACGAAGTGGTATTTGGAAGCCCATAGAGGGCTATGGTGAGAAAGGAAATGACTTCCGTTAAAAACTGGAAAGAAGCTCTCTGAGAAACGGCCTTGTGTTCTGTTAATTCAACCACAGATTTACAGCTTCCCCGTCAAGAAGACTTTCGCGATGGCTGTTCTTGTGGAATGTGCATAGTGATATTTGGAATCCCTTAGAGGGCTATGGTGAAAAAGGAAATATCTTCAGTTAAAAACTGGAAAGAAGCTTTCTGAGAAACAGCTTTGTGTTCTCTTAATTCATCTCACAGAGTTACAGCTTTCCCCTTAAGAAGCCTTTCGCTAAGGCTGTTCTTGTGGAATTTGCGAAGTGACATTTGGAGCCCATTGAGGACTACGGTGAAAAAGGAAATATCCTAAGGTAAAAACTGAATGAAGCTTTCTGAGAAACTGATTTGTGTTCTGTTAATTTAGCTCACATAGTTACATCTTTCCCCTCAACAAACCTTTCGCTAAGACTGTTCTTCTGGAATTTGCAAAGTGATATTTCGAAGCCCAATGAAGGCTATGGTGAAAATGGAAGTATGCTAAGATAAAAACAGAAAAGAAGCTTTCTGAGAAACTGCTTTGTGTTCTGTTAATTCATCTCAAAGAGTTACAGCGTTCTCCTCAAGAAACCTTTCGCTAAGACTGTTCTCGTGGAATTTGCAAAGTGATATTTGGAAGCCCTTAGGGGGCTATGGTGAAAAAGGAAATATCCTAAGATAAAAACTGAAAAGAAGCTTTCTGAGGAACTCCTTTCTGTTCTGTTAACTCATCTCAGAGATTTACAGCTTTCCGTTCAAGAAGCCTTTCGCAAAGTCTCTTCTTTTGGAATTGGCAAAGTGATATTTGGAAGCCCATACAGAGCAATGGTGCAAATGGAAATATCCTAAGATAAAAACCGAAAAGAAATTTTCTGAGAAACTGCTTTGTCTTCTGTTAATTCATCTCACAGAGTTACAGCTTTCCATTCAAGAAGCCTTTCGCTAAGACTGTTCTTGTGGAATTTGCAAAGTGATATTTGGAATCCCATAGAGGGCTATGGTGAAAAAGGAAATCTCTTCAGTTAAAAACTGGAAAGAAGCTTTCCAAGAAACGGCTTTGTGTTCTATTAATTCATCCCACAGAGTTACAGATTTCCCCTCAAGAATCCTTTCGCTAAGACTGTTCTGCTGGAATATGCAAAGTGATATTTGAAAGCCCATAGAAGTCTATGGTGAAAAAGGAAATGTCTTCCGTTAAAAACTTGAAAGAAGCTTTATGAGAAACAGCTTTGTGCTCTGTTAATTCATCTCACAGGGTTACAGCTTTCCCCTCAAGAAGCCTTTCGCTAAGACTGTTCTTGTGGAATTTGCAAAGTGATATTTGGAAGCCCATGGAGGGCTATGGTGAAAAAGGAAATATCTTCAGTTAAAAACTGGAAAGAAGCTTTCTGAGATACGGCTTTGTGTTCTCTTAATTCATTTCACAGAGTTACAGCTTTCCCCTCAAGAAGCCTTTCGATAAGACTGTTCTTGTGGAATTTGCACAGTGATATTTGAAGCTCATAGAGTGCTATGGTGAAAAAGGAAATCTCTTCTGTTAAAAGGGGAAAGAAGCTTCCTGAGAAAATGCATTGTGTTCTGTTAATTCATCTCACAGAGTTACAGCTTTCCCCTCAAGAAGCCTTTCGATAAGACTGTTCTTGTGGAATTTGCAAAGTGATATTTCGAAGCCCATAGAGGGCTATGGAGAAAAAGGAAATATATTCAGGTAAGAACTGGAAAGAAGCTTTCTGAGAAACGACCTTGTGTTCTCTTAATTCATCTCACAGAGTTACAGCATTCCCCTCAAGAAGCCTTTCGCTAAGACTGTTGTTGTGAAATTTGCAAAGTGATATTTGGAAGCCCATAGAGGGCTATGGTGAAAAAGGAAATCTCATCCGTTTAAAACTGGAAAGAAGCTTTCTGAGAAACGGCTTTGTGTTCTGTGAATTTATCTCACAGTGTTACAGCTATCCCTTTAAGAAGCCTTTCGCTAAGACTGTTCTAGTGGAATTTAAAACGTGATATTTCGAAGCCCATACAGGACTATGGTTAAAAAGGAAATACCCTGAGATAAAAACTGAAAGGAAGCTTTATCAGAAACTGCTTTATGTTCTGTTAATTCATCTCACAGAGTTATAGCTTTCCTCTCAAGAAGCCTTTCCCTAAGACTGTTCTTGTGGAATTTGCAAAGTGATAATTGGAAGCCCACAAAAGTCTACGGTTAAAAAGGAAATATCTTCAGTTCAAAACTGGAAAGACACTTTTTGAGACACTGCATTGTGTTCTCTTAATTCATCTCACAGATCTACAGCATTCCCCTCAAAAAGCCTTTTGGCTAAAACTGTTCTTGTGTAATTTGCAATATGATAATTGGAAGCCCATAGAGGGCTATTGTGAAAAATGAAATCTCTTCCGTTAAAAACTGGAAAGAAGCTTTCTGAGAAACGGCTTTGTGTTCTGTTAATTCATCTCACAGACTTACAGCTTTCCTCTCAAGAAGTCTTTCGCTAAGACTCTTCCTGTGGAATTTACAAAGTGATATTTGGAAGCCCATAGAGGTATATGCTGAAAAAGGAAATATCTTCAGTTAAAAACTGGAAAGAAGCTTTCTGAGAAACTGCTTTGTGTTCTCTTAATTCATCTCACAGAGTTACATCTTTCCCTTCAAGAAGACTTTCGCTAAGGCTGTTCTTGTGGAATTGGCAAAGTGATATTTGGAAGCCCATAGATGGCTATGGTGAAAAAGGAAATATCCTAAGATAAAAAATGAAAAAAAGCTTTCTGAGAAACTGCTTTGTGTTCTGTTAATTCATCTCAGAGAGTTACAGCTTTCCCCTCAAGAAGCCTTTCAATAACGCTGTTCTTGTGGAATTTGCAAAGTCATTTTTTGAAGCCCTTAGAGGGCTATGGTGTAAAAGGAAATATCTTCAGTTGAAAACTGGCCGGAAGCTTTCTGGAAACTGTGTTGTGTTCTGTTAATTCATCTCACAGAGTTACAGCTTTCTCCTAAAGAAGCCTTTTGCTAAAACTGTTCTTGCGGAATATGCTAAGTGATATTTGGAAGCCCATAGATGGCTGTGGTGAAAATGGAAATATCCTAAGATAAAAACCGAAAAGAAGCTTTCTGAGAAACTGCTTTGTGTTCTGTTAGTTCATCTCACAGAATTACAGCTTTCCCCTCAAGAAGCCGTTCACTCAGACAGTTCTTGTGAAATTTGCAAAGTGATATTTGGAAGCCCCTAGAAGGCTATGGTGAAAAACGAATTATACTAAGATATAAACCGAAAGGAAGTTTTTTGAAAAACTGCTTTGTGTTTTGTTAGTTCATCTCACAGTGTTACAGCTTTCCCCCCAAGAAGCCGTTCACTAAGACTGTTCTTGTGAAATTTGGAAAGTGATATTTGGAAGCCAATAGAGGGCAATGGTGAAAATTGAAATATCTTCCGTGAAAAACTGGAAAGAAGCTTTCTGAGAAACTGCTTTGTGTTCTGTTAATTCATCTCACAGTATTACAGCTTTCCCCTCAAGAGGCCTTTCCCTAAGACTGTCCTTGTGGGATTTGCAAACTGATATTTCGAAACCAATAGAGGGCTATGGTGAAAACGGAAATATCCTAAGATAAAAACAGAAAACAAGCTTTCTGAGAAACTGCTTTGTGTTCTGTTCGTTCATCTCACAGAGTTACAGCTTCCCTCTCAAGAAGCCTTTCGCGAAGACTGTTCTTGTTTTATTTGCAAAGTGATATTTGAAAGCCCATAGAGGGCTATGGTGAAAAAGGAAATATTTTCAGTTAAAAACTGTAAAGAAGCTTTCTGAGAAACGGCTTTGTGTTCTGTTATTTGATGTCACAGAGTTACAGCTTTCCTCTCAAGAAGCCTTTCGCTAAGGCTGTTCATGTGTAATTTACAAAGTGATATTTGGAAACCTATAGAGGTTTATGGTGAGAAAGGAAATATCTTCAGGTAAAAACTGGCAAGAAGCTTTATGAGAAACTGCTTTGTGTTCTGTTAATTCTTCTCACAGT